>NC_083345.1:29509976-29811681 GCF_019175385.1 Lycium barbarum | reverse complement strand
ACTTTTTACAAATTTTTACGATTTTCATGGCCAAATGGGCCCTTCAAAATTTTGGTAAGAAAAGCTTAGAAAAGAACAAATGGTTTAACTGTCATTGTATCCCAAAATTGTTATCTAACATAGAGTCTGATATAAATATAATACCAATACAATTATGATATAAACAATCTCGAAATTGCTAATCCAAAATAAAAGATTGTGCCAAACATGAAATAAAATTATTCTATAATTTATCTCAAAATTATAATTCATCATCCTACCAACCAAACGACCCCTAAAAATAGTACTTAAAAACATAATACGGATATCCCGGAAAGTAATTTTGGTAGCAAGTTACTTCCGGCATTAGGATCTGAAAAAGCTTGAAAAACAATTACCAAAGACAAAATACTGAAAAAGGATGATAAAAAGCTTCGATTCATTCTATTCAAGACAACAGCTGTTTACAGGGGGACCAAATAAATCTCTCCACCATAATGTACATCTTTAATACTACTATAAACTAACCCAAAATTATTCCAAAAGCTTACCGCTAATAAATCTTTTATAACATCTCGATTATTTCATCATATACATTTTTATCAGTACAATATTGGGTAACTCTGCCCACTAAAGATGAAATAGACAGGATGCTAATAAATTATTCACTTAGATATATTCTTGTAATCAAGAATACATTTTTGTTTACACTTACTTGTACTACCAGCCGATGGATCTAAATGTTGTGATTTTGGTGACATAAGACAGACAATAAGGTCAGCAAATGCACCAACTATGTACTTATGTGTGCTTTTCGGATTTAACGTAAGATAACACATTAAAAGTTCATGTAACGAATCCCAATTGCCACTTATATCACTTAATCCACGCGCTTCCACCATTTCTTGCATTGATCGTCGAAAATCCAAATAAGGGTCGGGAGAGTACGTTGGAATCGCAATGCTTCCGTCTACGACGATATCGGGTTCTGGTGGTTCCACGGAGGATGACGTGGATGCTAAGGAAGAAGACATTGACGATGATGATGAGTCGATAATAGAGTTAGAATGGCCTGGGGATGAGAAAAAGAAACGTTGGGAAGCGTAAACTGTGGCTAAATCAGGAATAGTGGCTAATTCATATATATAATCGGATTCATCAGGGATAGTGGTGGAGTAAGTTGATGATGATGATGTAGGATTGGACTTGTAGTCTAATGATAAGTCGTATAGGGAGTTGAAGTTTTTAATGGAATTGCAAAAATGCATACTATGATGTTGCTGTTGTTGTTGATGTTCGTTATGGTTGGAAGATTGTGGTGGCAATGGACGTTTGAGTTTAGTGAAACAAAGATTAAGGTTTGTTCCAAGTGTTTTTGGCATATTGTTTGGGTTGATGAGAGATGTGAGGGAAATGGGAAAGCTAAGGAAGAAAATTTGTTAGGTGAAGAGTAGAGTGAAGTGAAGCATAAAGTAGAGAGAGGAGTGGGGAAGTCTAGACAATATATATATTTTAAGGTGTCGTAAAAGTTAGGGTATGGATCATCTGCCCCTAATTAAGTGAGGTTTACTTGTGTTTTGTGTTTACTAGGACTTTATCAGACAGTCTTTTACATTATTTGTTTTCTTTCACAAGTCTCAACTGTTCTTTAACTTTAATTACATGTATTTAGTTTCAACTTTTGAGTAGTAAAAAATTTGACTTGTTTTAATTGATGATGATATGTATAATTGAAGAAGTTGACATGTTTTATGTGATTAACTTATTTACGTAATGAGAGTTTGAAAATATGCACATTTGTTTTTCCAAAATTTAAATCAAAAGTGTCTTATAGAAACAATTTATCATATGTGCATGTGTTCAATTGAAATAAGTCATAATTCGAATGACTAAATAAAATTTATTGATAAGTTTAAGAGACTGTTGATGTATTCAAACTTTTTAACTTATATCACTAATGGGGTAAGGAATTTTCATACTGCATCATATTATAAATTATTGTAACATGTAATATGTTTTATTTCCCGAGTACTTGATCATTTATTTTATTTTATTTTACACTAACACTGTAGTAATGATGCTAATTTCACCATTTTCTCTTTGCCTTAAAAATTTGGGTAAAACAAAAAGAAAAATTGTAGCGGGATCTTTTCTACTTGTAGTTATAAGACTTATAGTTGTAACTACCAAACATGTATGATGCACCTAACATAAAATCCATTATCCATCACATGGTGTAACTGCAGCAGTTAATTTTGATAGATTCATAGCTAGGTCCAAATAAGGTCAAAGAAAATTATTAGATTCATGCTAATAAAGTCACTAGTGTAGCACTCTATTAATACTTTCCACCTTTATTGAATTAAAAATCATATCGTAGAACCCGCATCTGGTTAAATGATACTCCTATGATTCTGCAAAAGTCGTTTTAATAATTAAAATTTATTCATCTGTAAACCTTAATTAAATGAAGATGAACAACTTTACAGCATTAAGAAATTTACAGTACAGACCAGTTTATAAGGAAACGAAGATGGTAAAAGAAGAGGAAAGTGACGTTGGGGCTTCACATTGTTTAAGTTGCAAGCAAGGTGCACATGTTAGGTCTCATGATCCACTCTACCAATTTTCTACTACTATTGACCCACTCGACCAATTTTCTACTTTTTTTTTTTTTTTTTACAATTTCCTTTTCCTTTTTATTTACTTATTTAGTAGCCGAAACACATTTGTCTGATTAAATTAAACCCATGTCGATAAGTCCACTAAAAATGATGATACGCTTCATTATCTAAAAGTTTTTGTTTCCAAATTTAGAATTTTAAATTATAAAATAAATCTCTAATTAAGGATGAAAAGACAATATATGAGATACTTTATAAAGACGTGTGAAATCCCACCTAATAAAAGCCATTTGTTTTATCCACAATGAGAAGAAAACTTTTTAAAAAAAATAAAAATAAATTTCCATCTGGTTTATGCATTGAAGTCAGATTATTCCGGATTCGCATCGCATAAGGCCTATTTGAAAAAAACTTTTTCTATCACGAGTTTTTTCTTACCCAAAACTCGAACTCAAAATTGTATGAGAAACCGCCTACACCGCATACTTCGTGGTAAACTAATTTATTTTTCGTTATTAGGAGAAGGGAGTTATGTGGTTGGGGATGTGAGTGGTCATTGTCGGTCCACCAGAGTAGCAAAGATCAGAAAGTGAAACATCAATTAAACATCAATTGCGTATGATTGTCTCATAACAACCCCATCCATCACCTTATGTCCTCATAATTCACCATCTCCATTGATCTTTTTTTTTTTTTGGGGATTATTTTCTTAGGAATGATTGTAGGTCAGTAAATTTGAACAATTATATATACAATACTAAAAATTTAATGTTGCACTGAAATTTCCCAATGAAAAATGTTCTCATTGAATGACGGTGAAAAAAACCTAGATAGTAGTATTTTCACGTGAAAAAATTAGGAAGTTTTCCAGGAAAACTGTTTCCACCATGCGTTTTTTCAATGAGTTGGTTTGGTGAGAATGAGGTAAAAAAAATCATATTTTATGAAACAATTTTCCCACTAAATGTCGGTGAGAAATACCTCTATTTCTAGTAGTGGTACCTACGTGAAAGAAGGAGAGCTGCAACCGTTAGTTAGAATTCCAATATATCTCGTACGCTGTTGAAAATATAATTAAATAAATAGTATATAAAAGTGTGTTCTCTACTTCTCTTTAATAGTTTAAATTTTTATATTAATAAAATGATCATATATTTTAATATATGCAATCAGAGTAGACAGAGGTCCTGAGTTCGAGTCTCATTGCCATCTATTTTAATAAAAAATTAGAGTCGCGAGTGAAGGGCGTATTGAGAAGAAAATTAAATAAACAAAAGTGTGCTGTTTTTCCCTGATAACTTAACAAATGTCACACACTACAACAATGACTCTCATCAATCATTTTGCACTTTTCGTCTCTGAATTTATACTTTTCTACAAAGAAATTAGTAATAGGTTCAATAACAATTGTGGTTAGAAATATAACTCATCTTTAACGATGTGGTTAAAGATGATTAATAGTTGGATATAAAATTGCGATAGATCCAAGAAGAACACGTACATTAGCGCACAACAAAATAGATAAAAATAGTATTGAATGTAAATATATTTTCCTTATCCTTGCTTTCAATTCATGGAGATTGAAGAGCAAGAAAAAGGGGTAAGTAAGTCAAATACCCTTTCTTAACTAATAAAGCAAGCAAGGTCAAATAAGAACGTTAGAAAGGCAAATCTTGTCAATGAAGTCACAATTTGTAGCCAAATTAATTTTAGGAGGGAAATATCAAATCTTGCTTTTTCACATAGCCATCAAGGTGTGCCAGCCCTAACAGGCTAACAGCCAATTCCACCACTTTTCTACCATCTCAAAGATTACTCACTTGTTGATAGCTTCCTCCATGTGGAACAAAATTTATCGTTCAACAGACGAAGATAGTCGTTGGAACAACTTATGACATTCAAGATAAAATTGACTGATAGCTCACTAAAATACGATTGATGTCATTTAACAGTAAAATGAAAGTTTGAGCTAAATTATTTTCAAATATAAAAATATGTCATTCTTTGGCATGAATTAATAAGAAAATTGTGACACGTACGTATGAATAGGCATCTACTTATTACGAACCCATAATTTTAATGTGACGGCACCTCATGAGCAAAACCATTGTGCCAAGATATCATTCTCAAGAAGTATGAACCAACGTGTAGATAACTAATTAAGGATGGGAATCATAGTTTCATGTTGGCTGAAGATTTTAAGTCACTCATAATTTGGATTCAACATCCAATTTTTAGGTCAGTCTATGATCATAAATAACATTTTCGGTACAAAAAAATGGTTCACGTAGACAATGGCGGATCCACAATGTAACATGATCTGTACTGAGAAATCCACTAAATATCTATAGAGATATTTAGTTGTGAACCCAATTATTATTGTATTAACTTGAGATTGCTATAGGAACTCATATATCAAATCCCGGATTCCCCTTTTCCCCACTTGCTCGAGTCTTTGTTGTTACCCAACTGTTCAATAACAACACCACATGTCCATCTCACTGGCTCAAATTTCACTCTGCTGGCCATAACCATGTTAAAGAGAAAGAAGGGAAAAAAAATACAAATTTCCATATAAGCATATATACATTTAAATAATAAATAACAGCAAGACAATTGATGTTTCAAGTACCATAAATTATTGGTAAGAGTACGTACTACCAGCAGCTTCAAAATCTCAAGATACTGCTTGAGGACAATTTAATTAAGAATTAAGGGTAGCATCACGCTGGGCGAGTCTTGCTGTTGAGTGTTAACTGACTCGACTAGCTGCATGCATATTTTTGTTAGAGTATACTAGTTGTATTATTAGTTATTCCCTTTAAATACAAATTAGTGTAAGGAGAGCATAATGCTGATTCCAGCAGACAACCTAACATAATTGTTGTATTAAACAATTAGACTATACGCTGGAAAATAATTAAGTTGGTTACTTAATTAATACAAATGAGAGGATTTCTTCACAAGTTCCATGATGTTGTATGGAAGTGGTGCTGTGGTGGGCGTCACACGGAACAAGTACATCGCATTATTAGGCGAGAGATAATAATCTTGGAGATTAGCTGTATAAAAGATTACACCTTTTACATCTTATATGGAGAGGCAGATCTAGGATTTGAAGGTGGGGGATGCCACAAGTTTTTTCATTGTACATCTTGTTAGAAACGTGTATTTGGGTCGGGTTCATCTCTTTTGAGTTTTTGGTCAACTTAATTGGCTGTTTTTTTATTTGCAAATATGAAAATTACATCTCAAAAATCAAGAAACGAACATAATTAGCATCTTCAACATGGAATCACATCCATTAACAACAAAAGTAAAATCATCATTTTTACCAAGGAACTTACATCTTTTGATGAATATTAAAAAAATGAACTTGCACAAGTAAAATAACATCTTTAATAAGAGAATTAAACCAATCAAATAAGAAAAATAATAGAAAAACACGTCAATAGGTAAATTACACCCCATAAGTAAATATAGAATTAAATAAACTATAAGTTCTAAAAAATAAATCATAAATTTCATGTTTTTTCTAAGCAATGCTTACAAAATTTCCATTACAATTTAAGTATTAAAGTGATTTAAATTGAATTTAACGTAGAAAAACCCGATTTTTTATAATACACTTCTTCTATCCATTTTTATTTATCCACTATACTAAAATACATGTCCACTTTTACTTGTAAGTTGTATAGTTTGAAAACCCAAAACATAATTTACCATTTTATACCTATTTTACCCTTATTATTAAGTACTCCAATTCATTTCTCATTTTATTTATTGCTTATTAAGAGTGTCCGAAGTCAAATATAGACAAGTAAACATGAACGGAGGGAGTAACCAACAAGATAGATTATAAAAAAAAATAAAAATTGAATTTTGATCTCAATCCAAAATTCTCATTAAGACCCAAGCTTTCGATTTAAGAGATTTGAAATTTAGAGAAATGCTTAATTATATTTAAGGGATTTTAAAAGTTTCTATTTTGTGTGTTCTCGCTAGAGATCACAGATAAAATAATAGAATAGAGGAAAGAAAATATAAATAATAAAATATAAATAAAAAATTGGGAGAGCCGAAAAGGGAAATGACTTGGTACAAAGGAACTAAAAAGCACAACAAAAAATGGGAGTCGGAAAATGTTCAAGATAGATTCAAACTTATGTCTACCAACCATGGTACCTTTGTCTAATTTGCGACTGGGGGTGATAGTTTCAAATATTTAATCTAGTTTTAGTAGATTACAACATAGGTTATAAAAAATTATCAATTTAGGGAATGTCATGCCACCCCCACCCTAAAGGGTGGATCCACCCCTGCTTATATGGATGATCGTTACATATTTTTTCATGATGTATTATGTTGCATTCTACTGTATTGTTATGGTAAATATAATATTTGAATAAATTATATTATTTCTTGTCGTTCCATAATGCGAAGCACAAGTAATATGTAGAATACGATTTCAATATTATAAAAGAAGTAGAAGATAATGATACAGGGCAGAGTTAGTATAAAAAATGTATGATAAAGAATAATTAAGATCAGTAAAACAACGCTATTTGTTACATCCCGTCCCTCCGTATGCTAATTCGCGTCGGGAGTTAAGGCCATGGAAGTGTAAGGGTAGAAGTGTCGTAATAGTTCAAGTGGCACAACTACATTAGTCCCAAGGTTAAGGAGGTTCATAAACATGATTGGTAAGTATGAGAAGGTTTTGAGATCAAACAAATAGAAGAAATTTAAGTTCGTCGGAATTCGGGAAAAATTAGGCAGAATTACGGGCAAGATTTTGGACCAACTTTCAGGAGGCATATCTCCTAGTATATAAGGAATTTGCATAACTTATTTAAATGCAAGTTCGGAGAGTCTTCTTTCCAATGCAACAAACAGTTTGCAAATCAGATAAGTACTGTGTCCGGTATGACCCATACAAAAATACGATCCACATTAAGGTAGTGGGTTTAGTATATTTAGGTGGTAAGGCAAAAAATTTTCATTCCAACTAACCCCCAAATTGGATCCTCCTTCTCTCTACATATCAAATTTCTCTCTCTATCTCTCTCTATATTTATACACCATATAGATCATAATCCAAGAGTAATCTATGCAGGTTGGGTCTCGGAAGTTCGTAAACATTGTGGGATCATCATTCTTCTTCTCGTTCTTGGAGTGGATGTGGTTTGGGAGTAAATCAAGCTAGGATTGGGTGTTGTTGAAGCCAATTGAGGTAAAATTCCATCTCCTTTACTTGGAATTATGCGTATCTACCTTGGGAGTTGAACATGCAAATCAGAAATCCATGAATTCGACACTAGAATTTGGAATTGACTATGATAGATTGCTAAGTTTGTTGAGAAAGATGTAATGATGGGTATAGCTGGAAATTGTAGTTGTAAACTGATTACCTTGTAATTATCAATTATAGCTCGTAAGAAAAAAAAAAAGGCCTTATGGAGTGTAAACCGAGCTTGTCACTCGAGGTATCGACCTATTGAACATAAATTGAGTTATATCAACTTGAATTAGGATGAGTTGTTGTTATTATGGTTGTTATACCCCATTTTAACCGGGTTCAATTAGAGTACAACATATTAGTGATTCCTAAATTAATTAACTAATTTAAGGAGTCACCACCTAATTAATTTAGAGGTGAATTAGGACACCAATCAATTACTTAATATTAACTCCGTTTAAAGTCTACTAAGCTTACGATTCTAGGTAAGGGTTCAATTAATCTAAAGGAAATGTGTTAAGCACCCTTTAAGATCCGTATTAAAACGGTTAACGGACCAAAGTTAAATTAATCAAATTAAGGCTCAGAAAACGTGAAAAATTCATATGCTAACATACAAGTTACGTTTTGAAAGAAGGTTCAACCATATGCATCACATTTAAAGACGTGACTTAAAAATATACTTGAAACACAGTGGGTAAAAGTTTTGAAAGCGTCATATTTTCAGATAAAGCTAGACTTGGTATTTTGATCAAAGAAAGCTAAGACTTGTTTAAAAAAAAAAAAAAACATTCTTGACTCAAAATTGGTGGAAAAGGAATCACCACATTTAAAATTATCAAAAATAGTTTCCAAGTCTTGAACTAACAACAATGACATCACGCACTGCTGAAACTATTTTAGGACTATTTTGGCATTGCTAATTGGTAAAACTCAGTATTGGTTATTAAAGCTAAGACACTACCCAGAATTAATTAAAACACTTATTTTAAAGGTCTTCTAGTTAGAATATAATCATGGAAATAAGCTGCTATTTTGATCCTAAATGAGATGAACTGAAGGCGATAAAATCCTAAAGCAAACAAGGATAAACAATAATTAAATGGTAATGAAAATAATTAAAGCAGATAAATTATTTCATCCGATAGCCAAAATGATGACTCTTGCTATTTCTTTACTGCTTATGCAGTGCAAGGGAAATCCTAAATAGGGATATGTAGCGGTAGTGATCGACTCCATCATCGGGTTGAGGAGAGTCTTGTATTAAGATTCCATATTTGCTCCAAAGTGTTCATGCAAAAGAATGGACAGAGTTAAAGATTAGATAACTTAACCTTTAATCGAGGCTATTATTTCACATAATGAAAAAAGTGATAATAATCTATAGCTATGATAAAAAAAAAAAAACAACAACAACAACAACAACAACAATAATTTGTAGCTCATGTCATTTACTATACGTAGCAAGAGTAGTATCAGTACACCACACGTACTGATAAGCAGCTTGGGTCGATTAAGATTAGTTCATGCAACACAATATAAGGTTTAAAGGATAAGCAGATAAGTCAATGGCCCTTAAGATTCCCAATAAAGATTAATACACCGAAACGATTTACCTCCCTACTCCCAGTTATTCGCTTACCTTGTTTCCATAGTAATACCGGTTATCCGACTAGTCTGTGAAGTACTATTCCATATTCCTTTAGGCCAATTAATTTAGTCTTAGCTCTTCATTTACACTAGCATCTAATTCCTGATTTTTAGCCTTAGAGCCTTCCCTTCAGTTCACTTACTAAGACATGATGCATGCACGGAACATACTTACCACACATCTACCAATCACGAGACTCCCTAAGTCCACTAGGCTCAATGCAGAAGTCTACCACTTAGTAATTCGTTCTTACACTCACCTTCATATTGATCACCACCTCACACAACACAACACAATTATAAGAGATGCACAATGCAATATAACAGACTGACAACACACATTCATGAGGGCATCGAGGTATGAAATGTAATGCAATGCAAATGCGATGCGAAGGCCATAAATCACGCTGTACATACATGCTAATTGATGTCATTGCTCAGTAGTCATGACCTGTAGGGGACCCATGGTGTCCATGTACCACTTGTTCCGGATTCACTCCTCCGACCCGAGTCACAATCAAGGCCACATCCTCACCCCCGGTCAAATGTGTCTTTTCATGCATGTAAATATATTTACCTTCCAATGCTGTCAGTGATTGGCTGTCAAATAATACCTCGAATTCAACCCAACTCAGCCATACAACCCGTATAACACAACTAACACTTACTCATCACTTTCTGCTCTATGTATTACCTCATAACCACAAGCATTATATGCAATGATGCCAATGAATGAAAGCAATGTCATGAATTATGCCCTTGAGGGGTGTAGCACTATTATGCCTTTCTTCAATTCACCTAATGTAGTCCTTTTTATTAACAAGAACGACAATCATATGAATATTTCAATATTCTTGAAAATAAATACAGAAATTAGTATACCTATGGATAATTACTCTAAATAACGAAATACCCCTTTTTATCCACCACAAATAATCACTTTCTGCCCCGTAACGCATAAACATCAACAATAGTAGCACCCAGTACTAAAATAAATACTCGTTGTTACCCTAATTACTATTTGCACCTAACTTTCGTTAAATTACGAATATATCCATCCAAACTCCGTGTCCGAAGACCTAATTATCCAATCTACCGTCAACTCTAAATGTGTATACGATTCACTAATCAACGTCTAACTCGAGTAAACTGTAGACTACCTCGATAACGAACAACTATTTGAATTTCCGTGAAATACTCGCCCTTATCCGAATCTGTGAGAGATAATAGTTGTAGGGAAGGATATGGAGAATGTTGGAGAAGCCTCTTTTCTTGGTATCAAGGGTTTTTCTTCTTGTGAAAACCTAATAGCAGCCTTGGAGGATCTTTTATTACAAAGGAGGGTGAAATAGAAAACTGAGTATAGAAAAAAATGTGTCCACTGGTCCGTGACATCCGCTGTGATGGACGTCGCTTAGCTATAGCGGGACCGCTATAGCGGACCATCTTCTGCCCCGGGCTCATGATTTTTAACTTTTTTCTAAACTGATTTTTCTGGCTATTAATCATTTAAACACCCCATGGGGCTTACTATTTAAGATCGTAGACCTAGATTGGGAATAGATTCGCGAAGTATTAAATAACGATCAGGCGGGTCGTTACAGAACTAAAAAGTAATGTCCACAAACATCTTAAAAGCGTGATATTGAAACATGGAGATTGGAGACTATAATTTTAACATAATAATTCTCTTTTAGCACTTAATCATTTATTCACAGATCCAAACAAATGAAAACTTATATGTGGTTTTAACTATACAAAAGAGAAATACCCTAACAAAAAAATGAATAGATCTATGACATGATTTTTTGAACAAACACACGATATTAACAAGAGAAGAAGTATAAGAATGGTTTCAGATTATTACCTTCCACGGGAGCAGTGAATGAGATTTGAGGTCTTAGATCCACTACTACTCTACCAACAAAATGAGAACTACAATTTGTAAATAAACTAAAGTAGATAGACAAGAGTTGAGAGACTTTTTATGGTTTCAAAAACTTGCTTCCGGCTGGAGCATTAAGTGACTATTTATAGGTGGAAGAAGAGGCTAGGGTTATGTTTTTTTGTGACCTTTTTGGGCAGGATTTGAGATATGACTGTTTGAATACCAAAATTTCCTCAAGAACCATCCAAAATATGGCAGAAAAAGGCTGAAACAAATCATCCTTTTCTTTTCAAAATTACAGCGATTTGGGTCAATATATTACTGAAGTTTTTGGCTTTTAGGTGATAGAATTCGAAAATATGAGAAAGAGGGGACAAAGTTTGCATTAAAATGGTGAAACCACTTCTACATTAGAAAAAATAAAGGTCACGTGTTTGCCAAAATGAGGAGGGAAGAGGATGAGAGGCTGCTGGTTAGAGATGAAAAGGGTTTAAAACCCTACTTTATTTTAAGTTAAAATGTAAATGGGATGCTCTTTATCGGCAAAAATGGGCCAGGTGGTGGGAAGAAATGGGCTGGAGAGTTTAATTGGGCCATTTAATAGGATGAATTTGTTGGGATTTTCCTCTTCTATTTGATTTCTTTTGGGGCTTCCTTCATATTATATAGTCAAATAAAATAAAATAAATATGTAAATACTATAAACTATAAAGCAAAATATTATTGAAGTAATGATAATAGTAACGTAAACAATAATTGTAATAATAAGCGTAATTACCATAATAATAGTAATAATACTGAATTTGAAATGAAATATAATAAGAGTAATAATTAATGCGACTACGACAATAATACTAACATAAATTTAGTAATAAGAATAATTGTACTACCATTATAGTAGTAGTAGTAGTAGTATTAAAAATAATAATAATTATTATAATAATAGCTAAAAATAATAATAATAATAGATTTTTAATGACTAGAAACCATAAAGAAGATTAATAAGAGGAAAAGTGGGACAAAATTGGGTGTCAACAGCTTGCCTCTCTTTCACCGGAAATGATGAAAGAGTTTTCGAGCAAAGAAGTTGACGTAATAGCCAATTTTGTACCGACCAACATATACAGCCTTGGAAGGATTGTAGTGACACAGATGTTGGAAAGGTTATGTGATAGAAGGTCCTGGGAATGTTATGGGGTAAAAAGGAAAGTTGGAAAAAGTTATGGCCAAACTTCGTTTTCAAATCGTCTACATATTTCAGGTTCTATAAGAATCAGGTAAATATGGAGGTGTCGATTTTGAAAATTGCCCCAGTGTCGAATTACGGAAAGACTGGGCTAGGTTATTTAAGAATTCAGAGAAATGGACATGATCGAACTTGAAAGAATTTGAAATACCTATAGATCCACGGATTTGCAAAAATGTAGGATAGGAGTATATCTTCGACCTCTTGCTGACGAGCTTAATTCAACGTTCGACAATTTCCCTAGTTCACTGCTTAAGATTATGATCCACGAGTTGATGCATGATGCCAACTTTAATCTTGTCATTTTCAAAAAGCCACAAGCCAAAAACAATTGTTAGCGATAAAGAAATATATATGTAAATAAGACAGGGTTGAGGAAGTTTAAACTTGTAACCCATTTTCGGAAATTGAATCCACATCATACTTCAGAGATGAATTGAGTTTATGGCTTCCACTTGAAGAAGAATTAAGTCGACATCTATATTTACTTTAACGAAAGCTAAATCCACATCCACGTCTGTTTTTAAGGAAAGCTAAAACGATGATGACATCCACTTTTAAGGGGAGCTAATATATGACCACATTCGAGTCTATATGTACAAAATTCATAGTGCATAAATATTAATCCATGTCCTTATCCAAGAAATTCATGCTCACGTCATAAAACTCATGATGTAGGAAAAATGATTTCGCGTCCACATCCACAAAAATCGACGATGCACAAATATAAATCCATGTCCACGGTACCAAAATATAAATCCATGTTCACTTCCAAAAACTTTAAGAGAAAAGAGATAAATCTACATCCACGCCCACAATATCTACAAATAAATCCACGTCCACGTCCACAAAATTCATTGTGCAGAAATTTAAATTCACGTCTACTTTCACAAATTGTATAATGCAAGAAAGATAAATCCACGTCCACGTCCATAATGTTCATAATGCAGAAAGATAAATCCACTTTCACGTCTACATCTACAAAATCCACAGTGTGAAACTATAAATCCACGTCTACTTTCACAAATTGTATAATGCAAGAAAAATAAATCCACTTCCACCTCCACAATGTTCATAATGCAGAAAGATAAATCCACTTCCACGTTCACATCCACAAAATCCACAGTGTAAAAATATAAATCCACTTCTACTTTCACAAAATGTAATGTATAAATGTAAATCCACGTTCATGTTAGCAAACTCTACAATGCAGAAAATTAAGTCTATGTCCACCTCCATAAAATCCTATGTGAAGGAATATAATTTCACTTCGTTATGCACGTTCCCACTATGAAGAAAGTTATATCTACAATTGCGTCCACGATTTGACATATGATACAAGACTTTGCTCCTGTCAACTTATGAAATGTCAAATTCTAAAGAAATAACTTGTTAGCGACTTGAATATATAAATATCTATAAAATGACCACATCTGTATCCATTTTCAAGAAGATTTAATCCACGATCATGTGTCCTCGATCCAACGGGAGATGCCACAAGCTAGAAACAAGTGTTAGCGGTAAGAATATGTAAATAGTTGGGTTTGAAAGAATTTGCGCCCGTATCCCTTGGTTGCGAAGATAAATTCATCTTCACGTTTGTGATCAAAATTTGATGAAGAGTTGAATAACGTCCGCGTTTAGAGCAAGTTTTGAGTTCACATTGAAGAATGTTTGCTTTTCAAAGAGAGCTAAATCTTGATCACGTCCACAACTAAATTTGAATAAAAGTAGAATGTGAGCCACATCCATTAATTTAAGCCTGTCTCATCAAAGAAACATTGTGAGGTTTAAAAGAAAACTGGTTGACTTGTGCTCGTCGGGGAACTTGGTCCTTGAATTGATTCTTGTCTCAGTCGTGTCCACGTTCTTCGAGGCCCCACCAGATATTTTGCTTTTCCAAGGAGTTTCAGTAATAAGTAATAAAAATGTCTTTTGAAATTAAGTGTAATGAGATTTAGATGACTTCGAAAGCGAATACTTAGTGGCTCTATAGATTAAAATGATTGTGAAGACTCAAATTCGAACTTATCAACATTTTTAGAAAGACATAGGTGAACTTTATTTAAAATCGTTGAACATTTAAGACCACTTTTGTACTACTTCTAAGAAATTGCCCTAGTTTCTAGTCCTCGAGGCTCTTGGTTCTAAACAATTGGAAAGTGAGAAGTTACAATGAAATTTTTTGGAAGCGAATTGACCGATTTTAAAAATTTGCCGTTTCAAGATAATAGAACCCATGAATTTAAACAATGGGAAGATAAAAAACTTTACACAAAAATCCTTATGCATTATAGGGTATAAAATGTAGTTCAATATAAAAATGGTCGGACAAACCACAGACTATGGAATTTTTAAATAGAGGGGCCGAACCCGCATTGGGTTGCCTACGTATTTTAAAGGAATCAGGCCAAACATAGTTTGTGAATGCAAGAAAAATAAGGTCTTTTTGAGGTTTTTAAAATAAAAGGGTCGAATCCAATGTGGGTTGCCTACGTATCCAATAGGAAATCAGGCCACACGTAGTTCACACGTACAAAACAAAAACATCGATATGTTTTAAATAGAGTGGCCAAACCTAATATGGGATGTCTACGTATCCAAACGGAAGTTAGGCCAAACGTAGTTCATTACAAGAAATGAAAAGTCCTAATTTAGAAAGGTCGTAACAAAACATAAAGGCGACATGACAAAAAAAAAAGGTTCTATCTTATTTCTCTGACCTCTTGCAAAAGGAAATTTAAACTCAGACTACTGAAACTCCCGGCGAACCGGGGCTGAGATGCAAATCCAATTCTTCAACTCAGATCCTGGTTTGGCAGCCCATAAGGTCGGTGTTTCGGCAATGTCTTTAATTACCACAATATGACCATCTTCATCTTCCACGAACAAGTTCTTGGCACCTTTCACAATATCATCAGTCGAATCTGAGGATTTGGAGATGTCGGGTTTTGAGAAAGTTTGATCAATGGTAGGAATGGGCTTTGGCAAGAAAATTTCTTTTCCCTTTTTCTCTCATGCTTCCTTCACTTCTTCTTCAGTTGGTTCATATCCTAAACCAAATGTAAACTGTTGTGCAGGCAGGACTACAAGCTCAACTCGCTTATTTAATATCTTCCCTAACCCAAATCCGGGTTGGTACCCATTTTTCAGTAGTTCATTTGCATCCATGATTGCGGCCCATGACATTTTCGATTCTTGAGTTTGACTCCCTTCACCCAATCTAGTAACATTCACAACCTCCCAAGCATGGTAAGTAATTCCATCGAACCCTTCTGTTGCCTCAATGAATGAGATAGATTGCTCTCGATAGATGGATATGTCACCTTCTCCTTGTATGCATATTTGTTATTAATTCCACTCAAATTTGACAGTCTGATGCAAATAGATGGCACAGCTCCAGCCAGATGGATCCACGGTCTTCCTAACAACATGTTGTATGTCGTGGAGATATCAAGTACTTGAAAATCCATAATGAACTCAACAGGTCCAATCATCACGTTCAACTCTATTTCTCCAATAGGACATCTTTGAGCCCCATCAAATGCTCAAATATTCATATCACTTTCCTTAAGCTCGCTAATATTATATCTGATTTTCCTCAGACTTGTTAGTGGACAAATGTTAAGTCCAGAGCTCCCATCAATCAACACCTTAGACACTAACATGTTACGACTCTTGACAATTATATGGAGTGCCTTGTTATGACTACATCCCTCTAGTGGCAGTTCTTCATTATTGAAGCTAATTCGATGACTGTCAAGCATGCGCCCAACCATTCTAGCTAATGTCTCAACAGTTGTTTCAATCGGAACGCATGCTTCACTTAAAATCTTCAAAAATGATTTTCTATGTACATATGAACTTAAAAGCAAAGAAAGGATAGGAATCTGGGCATTGGTCTTTTCAACTGATCCACAATTGAGCATTCATTGGCCTTAATCTTTCTAAAAAATTCTTCTGCTTTGGCTAGCTCTTTCAGGGTATAACACCTTCCGGACCTTGTCATTCCTAACGTCTTAGTCTTTTCATTGATTGTTTCCTTTCCTCGACATGCCATCACAGCTTGTTGATAATTACATGGTACGACTTTGGTGTCGAGCAGTGGTAACTGATTTGGTGCTTGAAATACTTCCACAAGTGTTGATGAAGCTCCTAATAGCTCGACAGGTACAAAACCTCTTACCACTATAGCCGGAGAATCAATAACTATAAGACTATGATCTTTCACGCTATCCACAGGCACTATAAATTTGGTCGGATCGTCGTCGCTTTCATCTATTCCAATTATATTTATCGAGGCTCCATCATGGGTCGGGAGTGGATTGTTGTCCACGTTTGGTGTTGGTTGTCTGACCATGATCTGTTTAGCTTCAATAACATCTTCAACCTTATGTTTCAATGCATAACAACGATCATTGGAATAGCTTTTTACCCCCGAATGGTATGCACATGTTTTCGTGGGATCAAAACTTCTAGGTAACAGATCTGGAATTCTACCCTCCACCGGATACAATAAGCCTGAAGCTTGCAGTATTTCAAAAACAACACTCAATGGTTCTCTTAACGATGTAAAATTGTGAAAGGGTCTATTTGGCGAGGTGTGGGTGCATTGTTTGGACGATGGAATTGTGGCAGTGGAGCTTGATATATTGGTGGTCGTGGAGCTCGATATATTGGTGGTCGTGGAGCTCGATATGTTGGTTATGCATTGTAGACAGGGTATGAAATTTATGGTGACTGGGTTGGTAAGATGTTGAAGCTTGTTTATATGAATGTGAGGAATATTGAAAATATAGTGAGTGATGAGTGTTAGACTGGTACTGTGGAGATTGTTGATGGTGGTATGCGGTACTTCCTAGAGCCATTACCAATGTGGTTTCTTTCTATTTTTTCTTTCCACTTCCGAGGGCACCAGTTTGAATAGCCTTACTAGTAGATTGCAACGCCGCTAGACTTGTTATTCTCCCTGTGTTGATGCCAACTTCGATCATGTCTCCAGCTTTGATCACTTCTGCAAAAGTTTTTCCACCCATTGTCACCAAACATTCATAGTATTCTGGTTCTAGTGCCTGAATGAAGAAAGTGACCATTTCTGTTTCCTCCATGGGAGGGTGTACCCTAGATGCTTCTTCTATCCACCATATAGCATATTCTCGGAAAGATTTGGTTGACTTCTTCTTTAATTTTGTAATCGAGATTCTGTCTGGAGCGATCTCAACATGAAACTTATAATTATCCACAAAAGCATTTTCCAAGTCATCCCAAGTATGCCATTTGATCGTATCTTGCTTAGAATACCACTCTAAATCTTTTCCACTCAAACTCTGATTAAACAATTTTATTCTTATCCCTTCAATCTTCCCCACACTAATCAAGTTTTCACAATAGACATTCAAATGGAAGAAAAGGTTTCCCGACCCATCAGACTTTTTAAATTTTGGAATTTTGTAACTTGGTGGCAATTCTACTTCAAGAAATGCACATAATTCTTCATATCTCACGCTTTTGTTACTACCGAGTCCACGCAGACTTCTCATAGCATCTTCCAAACTTTTAAGCTTCCTATTGACCATTTTATCATTAATTGCCCTTGCCTCCTTTTCGACTTCGACATAATGATCAACATATGGGCGACATAGTCCTTGGATTTGTGTCATAGGTGGAGCTATGGCATACGTTTATACCGACGGAACCTGATGGTATTGGTAACATCATGTTCCAGTTGTATGTACTGAGCCTTTGAAGCAGCGACTGTGAACAAGAGAGGATTATTTTGAGTAACTGGTTGGGCGAGGGTTTCGAAATGGACTGGTTGAGAAGTTGTAAAATAGTTTGCTTGGTTAAGTTCATCCAAGTGGGATAGTGATGTGGCGTGATTTTACGCCACAATCGATGCTTTTCGGCTATAAGTTTTACTTGTTTTTAAGCAAGTCTATGTGATTTTACGTGGTTTTTATTATGTTTCAGGTAATATGAGGTCCCTAGAGCCTAACTGTGGAAAACAAGCTAAAAAAAGGAAAAAAGTTGATCACTGGAAACAACTGGAGATTCTGGAAATTTTTGTGGAAAATTACTCTGCGCGTTCGCGCAGGTAATCCACGCGTTCGTGCCCAGGCGCGTCAGTGACTCTGCGCGTTCTCGCTAGTAGGTCACGCGTTCGCGTTGAAGTAAGAGAAGTTCAGCCACGCGTTCGCGCAGACACGTGGCGCGTTCGCGTTGAAGGATTTTCGGCCCAGTCCGAGCAGAACTTGGACTTTGACGATTTTTACTATTCCAGTTCCTTTAAAGAGCCAACCGGGAGGATTGTAAAATTATCTTTGGCATTATACTCAATTTTGGAGGCTAGGGTTCCTACCTAAATATTCTTTCTTTTATTTAATCCTTGTTTATGGGAATTTCTTGGTGACAATAAAGATTGATACTCTTGTTGTGCTTATTTATTCATCGACATTATTTATATTCAAGTAAGTTCTTGTTATTTTAATTATTCTGGTTCTTCAACGTTTCTCAAGGGCGTAGCTAACCCTAGGACTCACTCATTTATTTTGTTTGAAACTCGAAAGAGGAAAAACGGGATTGAGATAGAATAATTAACATGAATTTGGGGCGTTAACCCTCATCTAATGGATATTGACCTAGGAATAGGCGATACCACTTGTAGCCATATTCGGGTGTTCTTAATGCTCCTAATTGCTTGAGGGATCTTCAATTGGGTAGTCTAGTTAATCTTCGGGAGAAGTTAATTTAGAGTCATTATCCGAGGCTAAATAACATAAACTTGCTATTATTTATAATTCGTGAAATATATTGGATCGTTACTTGAGAAGTAGTTTCCTTTATTCCATTCTTGTTGCCATTGATCAATTTACTTGCTTTCTAGATTAGAATTTATATTTCTGTATTTTATCAAAACCTTATCAAAAACCACCATTGATGCGTTCGGTCTAGCTATTGTTAGTGATAATTCCTAATCTGCTTAAATTGCCTACATATTGTTCTCTGTAGGATTCGACCCCAACCTTGTTGGGTTACTATATTTGACAACGTCCGCGTTATACCATTAATAGGTGTAATTTGAGCGTATCAAATTTTGGCACCGTTGCCGGGGAACAATTGGCGTATTTTGGCTAATCTAGGAAATAAGCTAACTTGCTTTGAACCGAACCTGTGAATATTTGTATAGTTGTTTTCTGTGTTTTATTTTAAAAAAAATGGCATCTTTCCATGAAAACTTGTTTAGTAGTGATTTTTATTGTGAGCATGGCCAAATTGGTGAGTTCAAACTCATGACGGAGTGCCTGCTAGGTGAGGGTAACAAAAAACAAAAAACCTTGGAAGAATACTTGGAAACTAGTCTCCAACTTGGTTTGATGACAGACGAAGAAAATCTTCCATGGGCAAATCATTATGAACTCCTCAATGCTCAAGATGAAAGGGTAAATCATGAAGATGAGTTTATTGGGAATGCCAAAGAAAAAAATGAATTGGAGTCAATCATTGTTCTGAAAAATATGGTTGGTATTGACTCCAATCTGGGGGAAAAAGAGGATGTCGTAATTGAAGAAGTTCAAGAGCCTTATATTTTGCAATTTGAAATTCAAGAAGGCAACATGACATTCCTCACTTGAAAGCCAAGAAGTGTAAGATGAAAAATATTATGCTTGGGTTGTTCATCTACTTACCACCCCCCGCTGCTCGTGGTCACAAACTTGAATCCAAGTTGGGTGCCCAATTCATAAGCTCCAAATGGCGAGAAAAGCGGTAAAGTTGGTAACCGTCGTGCCGCGAAGTTAAATCAAGCGCTTGGTGGGAGGCAACCCATCATTTATCAATTGTTAGAATAGTTTATTTTATTATTTTTGACTAACTTAAAAAAAAAAACGATCTGGAAAAAGGGGGTTTCATATACCTCTGCGCGAACTCGTACAGTTTGACGCGAACGCGCTGAACAAAAAGAAAAAGAAAAAAAAATTGTTCAGCGCGAACGCGCCATATGACCACGCGAATGCGCCAATGTGGATTTCCCAGGTATGCATACCGTTACAAAACAGAAGCAAAGGGGGTATAAACCCCATTTCCCTCCCTTTTCTCTCACTTTTCTCTCAAACCCAACTTCAAATTTTAAGAAAAATTCTTAAACTTACAACCACAAGGTATGTGATCCTCTCATTCTCTTGTTCATAGGGTTTTTTTTTACCATCTTTTCATGTTAGAAATTGTGAAAGAAAATTTTACTTTCACTTGTTTAAGCATTAAAAGTTGATGAAATTGTTGAATTTCTTGTCATGTAAATTGTTGTTAGTTGTTGAGTGATGTGAGTTGAGAGTTGGGTGTTGATGTGTGCAAAAGATAGGGCAAAGTACGTGCTTAAATTCATTAAATCGAAGCCCCAAAAATCATGCCCATAACCTGTTTGTGAAAATGCCTTCTGGAAATCTGAACTGTCGACTCAGCGCGATTGCGCTGATACCCTGCGCGAACGCGCAGAATAAAATATGTGATACAGCGCGAACGCACTGAAGGAAACTAGGCAGTTCAGAAACAGAATGCTCGCACAGAGCTGCTCGAAAGTTTTGTGACCAATTCCCTTGGCCTAATTGTCTCATTATACATTGTTTTAGGTATTCATATGTGTGCTCGACATGTGTGTTCATTTTGTAGGTACTTACGCTTGAAAAATGGCTACAACATCCAATGTTGCCCAAGTACCCTTGATTGAATACTACGATACTACCACCTTCCAGTCAGCAAAATGTTCGAAGCTCTATGATAGACTGCTGGGAAAGAGATGCATCGAAGAAAGGGGCATAGTAACAGAAAATTTGGAAGAAAAGATGCTCGAGTTCTATGAAAGGATGGTAACAAGCCAAATGGATACGCTTTGCGGATGAACCAATCAAGGCAAATTATACCCTTGTGCGGGAATTCTATGCAAATGCTGCAGAGGCAGACATTACAGATCGGGCAATTGTCAAAGTCAGAGGCGTAGATGTCCTGTGCAATGCTTCTCGAATCAATGCCTACTACAATCTGCAGGATGGTGATAACAGTGAGATGGCGCAGAGGTATGAGCAAATGCGGCAACAATGGTTTGTGACCCACCTCCACGGTGGGGAGCCACCAAAGTGGTTGACCACAATGCAAAGAAAGATTGACTCCACAGAGTTCACCGCTGAGGCCAAAACTTGGCTAGATATTGTGACATCCAGGGTGCTTCCTTCCAAACATGATTCAGAGGTGCCCCTTGATAAGGCTAAACTAATTTGTGCTGTGATGGAAGGGTTGCCTGTTGACGTGGGGAGGCTAATTATGCGAGAAATATGGGAGGTGGTGCTTGAAAGGACTAAGAGCCTATTATTCCCGTCGTTGATCACTTATTTGTGCTCCACTGATGGGGTGCCCACGAGGCCAGGTGACAAAGAAAAGGGGCCCGGCGGACCGATTCATCCATTGAAGAAAAGAGGGCCCGGTAATGCGCAGAAGAAAAGGAAGATTGACGTAGCAGCCCCTTCATTTGGGCAGTTTACCTCTACTGCATCGGTCTCGACTGATGGGGCGCCTGCTCCTACTCCAGCTATACCAATCTTGCCACCACTGCAAGAGGCCGCCAGGCCTTTTCAGTATATCTCCACCCAAGTCCATGGGGTGGACACTCAGATTCAGCAGCTAGTGGCTAGTCTCCCTTCGGGCCCATTTGGAGAGGGCACATCTACAACTCCTTCTGGATCTAGTGGTCCAACATTAGCAGGTGTAGTGGAGGAGCTGAAGCATATAAAGGAAAAACAGGGTAAGATAGAGAAGAGGCAGAAAAAGGCAAGAGAGCACGCCAAAAAGCAAAGCAAGTTTTTGAACATGATGATGAGTATTCTGAGGAGTGTATGCGGAGCACAGAATGAGGAGGAGGAAAATGAGGAAGATTTTGTCCTGCTAGAGCCTAGCAGCTCCAGCTCCGAAGGTGAGCAGAGATGACTATAGCACTCAGTGCTAACAGGTATGCCTAAGATTTTTTTGTATGCTTATGTGATGCAGTGAGGACACTGCAAAATTTTTTAGTTGGGGGTGGCTATCTGGTATTGTTGTATTGTGCATATGTGTTTAGGACCCCCCTCGGCATTTCTTTGCCAGAGTTCTTTTCCTGAGGGGTTTTATATTTTTTTTGTTGAAACTGGCATGTTTAGGATGTTACTTAGGTTGAATAGAGTAGTTGTGACTTATTTGGTGTTACTCTGTAACTGATGGCATGTTGTTATGGTTGTTAAAAATTTTGGACCCCTCGAAAATTTGAAAAATGCATACTTAGAACAGTTATTGGTTGACATGATTGATTCTTTATATGACATTGTGATTATTGGGGTATTGTGTGTGATGAATGACTACTTAGGAGGTCACAAGTGATTGTCCTTATGCCGATGTGTGTGTGAGTTGTTAGTTTAATTCTGTTTAAGCATGTATAATCTAGAACTTGCCTGGTTGGTCTTGTTTGAAATCCGAAAGTTAGTTTGGTTGTGAAATGATCTTAAGCTTTCTTTATGTAAATAAGTCACTTTGCCTAAATAAGCCTCACCAAAAGCTGAAAATATCACTAGTTTCCCTTTTTGAGCCCTTTTGACCTTTTTCTTGGCTAGCCGAATGAAACCTCACCCGTTGTGAAATTTATCCATCTTCGCACCCGTTTCATCCTTGAAGCTACTAGATAGACGAGGCAAAGCGCCTAAGTTGGGGGTGAATTAAATGTGAAGTAGATGTTGAAAACAAATGTTGGGGGTGGTGGAGTTTGCTAGTAGAGAGTCGATGTGGTAGTTGCATATAATATAAAACAAAAGAAAAAAAAATCAGAAAATTGAAACACAAAAAGAATTGCTAGTTGGATAGGAATAAAACCACATCGAGGTCGAAAACGTGAAAGAAAATAAAGGGGTTGGAAAGAAAAGAGGCGAATCAAGGTAAAGAGATGTTGTAGTGTCAAGGAGGGTGAGTCACTAATACCCAAAAAGTATCCTACCCGTCCCTAAGCCTACATTACAAGCCAAAAAAAGTCCTAATGTGATCACAACCGAACGAGCCTAGGATGAAAACATAGAAAATAAGGGCAAACCTATGGAATTTGCATGTGTAGATATGAATTTCTTTGTGAGTGTGAGTGTTTTTCTTTTCTCTTTCGTCTTCGTCCCATTCATGTTGTATATATGTGTGGTGGGACATTCTGTGGTCTATGTGAGGGCATAAGGATGAGAATTGAGCAAAATAAAGTGACCGCCTAAAGTAGCGTTTGTGTGCATCATAATATGTTCGATAATGGAATGTCATGCATTGAAGCTTCATTGTTAGTCATAGTGTTCCTGAGTTGTGTATATTGCTTTAAAATAGAAAATGGGGGTGGTCCTTGGAAGAAAAACATGCATGTCGGTGGTTCAGAGTCAAAACCAATGTAGACATTGTTATTCTATGATATCTAGGTGTTAGATTGAGTAGTTGTTTTGTATGGCTTGCTTGAGGACAAGCAAATACTTTAAGTTGGGGGTGTTGATGTGGCGTGATTTTACGCCACAATCGATGCTTTTCGGCTATAAGTTTTACTTTTTTTTAAGCAAGTCTATGTGATTTTACGTGGTTTTTATTATGTTTCAGGTAATACGAGGTCCCTAGAGTCTAACTGTGGAAAACAAGCGAAAAAAGTTGATCACTGGAAACAACTGGAGATTCTGGAAATTTTTGTGGAAAATTACTCTGCGCGTTCGCGCAGGTAATCCACGCGTTCGCGCCCAGGCGCGTCAGTGACTCTGCGCGTTCGCACTAGTAGGTCACGCGTTCGCGCTAAAGTAAGAGAAGTTCAGCCACGCGTTCGCGCAGACACGTGGCACGTTCGCGTTGAAGGATTTTCGGCCCAATCCGAGCAGAACTTTGACTTTGACGATTTTTACTATTCCAGTTCCTTTAAAGAGCCAACCGGGAGCATTGTAAAATTATCTTTGGCATTATACTCAAGTTTGGAGGCTAGGGTTCCTACCTAAACATTCTTTCTTTTATTTAATCCTTGTTTATGGGAATTTCTTGGTGACAATAAAGATTGATACTCTTGTTGTGCTTATTTATTCATCGACATTATTTATATTCAAGTAAGTTCTTGTTATTTTAATTATTCTGGTTCTTCAACGTTTCTCAAGGGAGTAGCTAACCCTAGGACTCACCCATTTATTTTGTTTGAAACTCGGAAGAGGAAAAACGGGATTGAGATAGAATAATTAACATGAATTTGGGGCGTTAACCCTCATCTAATGGATATTGACCTAGGAATAGACGATACCACTTGTAGCCATATTCGGGTGTTCTTAATGCTCCTAATTGCTTGAGGGATCTTCAATTGGGTAGTCTAGTTAATCTTCGGGAGAAGTTAATTTAGAGTCATTATCCGAGGCTAAATAACATAAAATTGCTATTATTTATAATTCATGAAATATATTGGATCGTTACTTGAGAAGTAGTTTCCTTTATTCCATTCTTGTTGCCATTGATCAATTTACTTGCTTTCTAGATTATAATTTATATTTCTGTATTTTATCAAAACCTTATCAAAAACCACCATTGATGCGTTCGGTCTAGCTATTGTTAGTGATAATTCCTAATCTGCTTAAATTGCGTACATATTGTTCTCTGTGGGATTTGACCCCAACCTTGTTGGGTTACTATATTTGACAACGTCCGCGTTATACCATTAATATATGTAATTTGAGCGTATCAGATAGGCAAAGTCTGACGAACCCCAGGAGATGGAGTCATGTGCAGCGGAGTTTGAGAAAATGATCGATTTTGAAGTACCATGCGACTTAGCTCAGTAACTCCTTGCTCTAGGCAAGCAATGGTCTCCGAATGTGTTTCTGGTTCACTTAAGGAGGTGGAATCGCTCGGGATAGGTAAACTAAGAGATTGCTCAGATGAAGTGGTTGCATTGATCAAACTTTGCTCCATTTTAGAACGAGTCTTTTTAGTTAACCAGGTGATTAGTGATGAGTCAGTGTCTGATAAAGATTTCTTAGCTTTAGACCGTGTGAAATATGGATGCTCCGCCAGTTCCCCTTCAACACAAGTCAACCTTTTGTTTTGAAAATAAGGTTAAAAGAAAAAAAAGATAAAACAAGAAAAGAAAAAAATAAAACGAGTGAGTATACAGTAAGGATATGTTATTGCACATAGTATATCACGTTCTATAATGCAAGGGACCTCTTTATGCCAAAGATAGGCCTAACGAATATTTGAAGGACAAACATGTCTTTTATGTATCATTCCATAACTCTCCCTAAAATTGCTTTACAAGAAAATGAACATACTCTAATAAAAATTTATTACATGCTAATTAATAATACAATTTAAAGCTAATCTAATCTATTTAATCCTTCATCTCCACTAATTTCCTTGGTTGTCCTCAAAAGTTGGTCACCAATTGGATGCTTCACAGCAACCTGCAATAAAATGTTAGATTTCCTAAAATATTTTTCTATGGAGTACTAGGTACACATATTCGACACATTTGTCCTTCAAATAATGCACATAAATCGTGAATAGTGTCATTTAGAGTTGTAGACTCATTTGGACATTTGGTAAGGTTGACTAATGAACTTAATACGCCAAGGGTATGAAGCTTCCTAGGTTTAAAGTGATGCATGTTTCTTACAAGGTTTTGGTTTCGCTCTATGCTAGGTAGACTAAGAGTAGGTTCACTAAACACAAGGTTCCCGAATGGACTACTCGAGTGAGAAGGCTACGCGGTCACACGAAAATCCGGACACCCCACGCATATGCCAACTCTCCTAACTTGGGTAAATTGAAAAGAATTTCAAGGGTGCGCAAACCACACCTCACGTGCACGTGTGATCGTGTGAATTTTCAGAAGTGGAGAAGTAAAACGGTATGACATTTTATATCAAAAAGTAGCACATAAACAATTTATATCATACAAAACAGTTAATAGAACATATAAAAGTTCATAGTAAAAGCAGAGTAAGTAAACACACAAAACCTTAAAAGTGATTAATTAAGCCCGTTATGATTAGAACCTAAATATCCCCAGTGGAGTCGCCAAGCTGTTATACCCCATTTTAACTGGATTAAATTAGAGTACAACATATTGGTGATTTCTAAATTAATTAACTAATTTAAGGAGTCGCTACCTAATTAATTTCGATGTGAATTAGGACACCTATCCACCTAATTAATTTAGAGGTGAATTAGGACACCTATCAATTACTTAATATTAACTCCATTTAAAGTCTACTAAATTTAAAATTCTAGGTAAGAGTTCAATTAATCTAAAGGGAAGTTGTTAAGCACTCTTTAAGATCCGTATTAAAATGGTTAACCAACCGGACTTAAAGTAATCAAAATAAGGCTCGGAAAACGTGAAAAACTTCATATGCTAACAGACAAGTTACGTTTTGAAAGAAGGTTCAACCATATGCATCACATTTAAAGACGTGACTTAAAAATATACTTGAAACACAGTGGGTAAAAGTTTTGAAAGCGTCATATTTTCAGATAAAGCTAGACTTGGTATTTTGATCAAAGAAAGCTAAGACTTGTTTTTTTTTAAAAAAAAAAAAACATTCTTGACTCAAAATTGGTGGAAAAGGAATCACCACATTTAAAATTATAAAAAATAGTTTCCAAGTCTTGAACTAACAACAATGATATCACGCACTGCTGAAGCTATTTTCGGACTATTTTGGCATTGCTAATTGGTAAAACTCATTATTGGTTATTAAATCTAAGACACTACCCAGAATTAATTAAAGAGTTAATTAAAACACTTATTTTAAAGGTCTTCTAGTTAGAACATAATTATGAAAATAAGTTGCTATTTTGATCCTAAATGAGATGAACTGAAGGCGATAAAATCTTAAAGCAAACAAGGATAAACAATAATTAAATGGTGATGAAAATAATTAAAGCAGATAAATTATTTCATCCGATAGCCAAAATGATGACTCTTGCTATTTCTTTACTGCTTATGCAGTGCAAGGGATCAAGGGAAGTCCTAAATAGGGATATGTAGCTGTAGTGATCAACTCCATCATCGGGTTCAGGAGAGTCATGTATTAAGATTCCATATTTGCTCCAAAGTGTTCATGCAAAAAAATGGACAGAGATAAAGATTAGATAACTTAACCTTTAATCGAGGCTATTATTTCACATAATGAAAAAAGTGATAACAATCTATGGCTATGATAAAGAAAAAAAAAAAAAAAACAATAATTTGTAGCTCATATCATTTACTATTTAAAAAAACCCGAAGAGTGGCTCTGAACATAAGCAAATAGCTAATATAGTATAGGGAACATGGTGATAAGCACTAACACTTCAAATAAAAGCTATTATATTCAACTAGAGATTTTCATGAACTTAAGAATATTTTTGGTATGCACCTTTATATTTAAGTATTGGATTTAGAGTGACATTTATCTCTTAACTTTAAACATAAGATATGACAAACCAATATTAGAAAAATATTAACAGTTTATTACATACAAAATCCGATGATCCTAATGGCAATCTCATGATCACTAGCTCAAAGTCTAATGACATCTTACCAAGGAAAATTAGGAAACCAGATCTAAACTTTAATATATTAATACTTTGACAGGTAATAAATCTATAAGAAACCATTTTCTTTTACGGAGGAGAACCAGTTAAACATTTAAACGGACAGTGGCACAAAAGGAAACCACACTAGTCATAGTAAATTAACAATTTAGACTTTCGTTAATGAGATTCACATAAGTTATTTTTTAACTCAAATGAAAGAAAGAGAGAACCAAAAAGTAATGTCTACAAACATCTTAAAAGCGTGATATTGAAGCATGGAGATTGGAGGCTATAAATTTAACATAATAATTCTCTTTTAGCACTTAATCATTTATTCACAGATCCAAACAAATGAAAACTTATACGTGGTTTTAACTATACAAAAAAGAAATACCCTAACAAAAAAATGAACAGATCTATGACATGATTTTCTGAACAAACACACGATATTAACAAGAGAAGAAGTAAAAGAATGGATTCAGATTATTACCTTCCACGAAAGCAGTGAATGGGACTTTGAGGTCTTCGATCCACTACTACTCTACCAACAAAATGAGAATGACAATTTGTAAATAAACTAAAGTAGATAGATAAAAGTTGAGAGATTTTTTATGGTTTCAAAAACTTGATTTCGGCTGGAGCATTAAGAGAATATTTATAGGTGGAAGAAGAGGCTAGGGTTATGGTTTTTTGTGGCCTTTTTGGGCGGGATTTGAGATATGGCCGTTTGAATATCAAAATTTCCTCAAGAACAATCCAAAATATGGCAGAAAAAGGTTGAAACAAATCGTCCTTTTCTTTTCAAAATTGCAGCGATTTGGGTCAATATATTATTGAAGTTTTTGGCTTTTAGGTGGTAGAATTCAAAAATATGAGAAAGAGGGGACAAAGTTTGCATTAAAATGGTGAAACCACTTCTACATTAGAAAAAAGGAAGGTCACGTGTTTGCCAAAATGAGGAGGTAAGAGGATGGGAGGTTGCTGGTTAGAGATGAAAAGGGTTTAAAACCCTACTTTATTTTAAGTTAAAAAGTAAATGGGCTGCTCATTATCGGCAAAAATGGGCTAGGTGGTGGGAAGAAATAGGCTGCTGGAGATAGGGGTGGGCATAAATACCGAAAACCAAAAAACCAAAAAACCAAACCGAACCGAATGAATTTGGTTTTTCGGTTTTCAGTGTTTCGGTTCGGTTCCGGTTTTTTTAAATAGCAAATTCGGTGTTCGGTTTCGGATTTTTGGTTTTTCGGTTTTTCGGTTTAACCGAAATATGTAAAGTATTTTCATAAGCGCCTCTCATCTTATGCATCTTTCCCTCATTAAGTAGTCGTTAACTAAACAAATACTACTAAGATTCCTATGGATTTAGGTTTATAATTCGTGCAAAAGAATGTCAAATCTTTTCCTAAAACAGAATGATACGAAGTAAGAGGAAATCCAACAAGATAACCTAAACAAGTAATTTGACTGCTGTCATGAGAATCAAGAATAAACTAAATTTAGTACCAATCATGCATATCATGATCATCTGCAGATATCAATAGCACTGTAATAAATTAAACAAGGAATACTGCAGTTGCGGGCAGCAGCTGCTGCTGCGGTTGCTGACTGGTGCTGCTGCTGGCTGCTGCTGTTGAACATGAATCAATTAGTAACGGGTGACTATTGCTTAACCAATGTCAAAAAATCGAATTAGAAAACCGAAACCGAACCGAACCGAACCGAACTTCAAAACACCGTACCGAACCGAACTAATTCGGTGCGGTGTTCGGTTTCCACTTTAAAAAAAACCGAAACCGAAATACCGAACCGAACTTTGAAAAACCGAACGCCCACCCCTAGCTGGAGAGTTTAATTGGGCCATTTAATAGGATGAATTTGTTTTGATTTTCCTCTTCTATTTGATTTCTTTTGGGGCTTCCTTCATATTATATAGTCAAATAAAATAAAATAAATATATAAATACTATAAACTATAAACAAAATATTATTGAAGTAATGATAATAGTAACGTAAACAATAATTTTTTTAATAATAACTGTAATTACCATAATAGTAGTAATAATATTGAATTTGAAATGAAATATAATAAGAGTAATAATTAATGCGACTACGACAATAATACTAACATAAATTTAGTAATAAGAATAATTGTACTACCATTATAGTAGTAGTAGTAGTAGTAGTAGTAGGATTAAAAGCGATAATTATTATTATAATAATAGCTAAAAAAATAATAATAGATTTTTAATGACTAGAAACCATAAAGAAGATTAATAAGAGGAAAAATGGGACAAAATTGGGTGTCAACGATGGTCCTCATGGATCTAGAAAATGTAAGAAATATAGGGGAAATGCTGCATGAATTATTTTAGAAATCACCCGTCACTTAGATATATGATTCGCAAATTGTGATAAAAGCATTATTTTATGATTATAGGTCGAGATTGAAGCATAACGAGCAGGTTGTCGTGGTAAGAAAGCGAAACAACATAAAGGTATGTTAAGGCTCCTTCATCTCCTTTCTTCTATGGCATGAGTCAAACTACACCTATATGCAAGCGAACGTCCCAAAAGAAACGATTCTACTCTAAGTCCGGGAATGTCCATGTTCCTTCCATATTATGTTAAGTAAGCTACATTCTCCCAGCTTGATGTTTATGAGAAATCCCAAAATCATGAAAGGCTATGAAATCATATGAATGTATATTCTTGTATCTTGCCAAGGCTTGATGATGTTCATGTTAGCTCGATAAGGTTTTTGAGGGATACCGACCTTATGTCACCCCGAATGACATATTATATATATATATATATGTGTGTGTGTGTGTGTGTGTGTGTGTGTGTGTGTGTGAGAGAGAGAGAGAGAGAGAGAGAGAGAGAGAGAGAGAGAGAGAGAGAGAGGGAGATAACACCCCGGCCTATGGCCGGCGGGCATAGCACTAGTGTGCAATTACACCACTACAGTTGGGCATGTTATATGATAAGATGAGCCCTTAAAGAGCAGTGTATATGATATGGTACTAGCCCACAGAGGCCTATATATGTATATGTAAACGAGTCTGCATGCATAATGTACGCCCTCAGGGGCATCCATGTTCCAGGTTGTTTCTTTCCAGTCTTCTTTACTCATGTTATCTATACTTATGTTATATTTATCCTGCCTTACATACTCGGTACACAATCTGTTCTGACGTCCCTTGCGGGGATGCTGTATTTATGCCTGTAGGTCCGACTCCTCATATTGATGTACCCCATCAGTAGGTTGCCCAAGTTCAGCGGTTGACCGATGAGTTCCACTACTTCCACACTTGCTTTTCTATCATTTTGGTATGCACCATATACATGTATATTTTGGGTATGGCGGGGCCCTTTCTCAACTGTTATGTCAATTAGATGCACTCTTTGAGGCTCGTACACATTTATCCTGTGTACAGGTTTCTTATGTATATCCTTGTCGGTTCGTGACTAGTGTGTATAGCCTTTGGTATGGCCTTGCCAGCCTTGTTATGACTTATGCATCCTCGTGGTGGCCACATCGGCCCGTGTACATATATATATGGTTATAGTCTATGCTTCACAAGTTGATGATGGTTGACATAATTTCTACTCGTCAATTCCGTATACGTAGGCCTTGTCGGCCCAGGTGTTGTGAGTAATGTATGACATATATTACAAGAAGGCGCTTGGCCTTACGGTCTGGTTCCAGTCATGCCCCTTCGGCTTGGGGTATGTGAAAAGTAGTATCAAAGTAGGTCTGTCTTAGGGATATATACGAGCTGTGTCTAGTATAGTCTTGTTTATGGGTATGTAGCATGCTATTCTTATAAACAAGAGGCTACAGGACATTTAGGATTGTCTCCTTCCTTCGTGATCTAGATTGTGCGATAGAGCCGAGTTGTAAGTGTAGGTACGGCTACGAGGGTACGCAAGTGTAGGTATGGCTGCGAGGGTAGATGCTAGACAAACACCACCCTCTAGTACGGGTTAGAAGGCTACAGAAGTGGTAAAAGGAGGCATAAGTTACATTATTGAGTCAGTCTAGTCGGATATCATGGTTTCTATTAAGGAGGATCCGTCCGAGGATCCATACGAGTTACCCGTTTGAGCAGTTTCGGTTCCGCCAACAACAAATGGGGCGAGAGGAGTTCCGACCTTACCAAGGCCTTTAGTTTCGTTATCGGGGCCTACTGATCAGGGTATGAGGAAAGCAGTGGAGGGATTGGCACAGCCGGATTCCCCTCAGGCTCAACACTATGTCAGGGTATTTACGGAAACCAGCTCTTCCGAGGTGCCGGATAGTCCACAGACTTGGGAGTCCATCAACTAGGGTTCGTCTGTGTATGTCATGAGATATACGGAGGAAGAGGATGAGGGTAGCTGATAAGGGTAGGAGGATTCCGCTTTGAAGTGTGTCTGATCGAGGCTATCATATAGAACTGAGGCAGGACAGTTACAAGTACATTAATCCCTCCATTAAAATTTCCTATATACATATATATACTTATGAACCCAGGAAGTAATTATTACTTGTTATACGGGAACGAATGTTATTCTATTAGCAATAGACTGTGATTGTAAAGGAGGGACCAAAGTAGAAGTAATGGGACCGCAATAGTGCTCTAGCAGGCTAATAAGATATGGGATTTCAACCCCGATGGATGATTAATATGCAGTTCGAATCTCCCTTTGTGACGTTGTATTAAGGAACCCCGAACTTACATTATGTTGACTTCTCTAGTTGGGAGTAAGTTTGACGTGTTGTTTAACACTTTACGGGATAAACTATAATAAGCATGTGTCGATAGAGAATAGTCACAATAGGTAACATTAAAGGAAGGAAAAAGGTGGAGTATGGAAAGCATACCGGAGATTATGTCAGACAGGGGTACAAATCAAAGGTAGAGGTATGACACTGCTAACAAGTAAGTACGGTAAAAACAAGGATAGGTGATAAAAGAACATCTTGTGGAAGCTTCGGGAGCAGATAAGAGGCAAAATAGTGACGGAAGAATTAGATAGCCGTCAAACCAAGCATTATAAGTGGAGCAAGGAACCCACAAAAAGAAGAGTTAAGGTATGATGGCGACAAGGGTCATAGGTAAAGTTGGATAGGGTGACGGTAGACTACGTAAGTACGGGAGTCCCTTTCACGAACACCAGCTGAAGCATCTAAAGATTATTCGAGAACATTTGTGCAAGTCGAACTTGACAGCAGATTGGTTGTAGTTATAGACAAGAAAGTGAGTTGACGATCTAATAAGTGCTTATCGGATAGTGGTCATTTCCGGAGGAAGAGAAGGATGCTAGTGTTAGCAAGCAATTTGAGGCAAGCTAAGACTGAATTGGGGATTTAGAAAGCTCAGTAAGGCTAGGTAATGTCATGATACTAAAAAGATAAACGACTGGACATTAGGAGGATACTGATAAGTAATGAATGGAATAACTATTGTAAGTAAATCGCAGTAGGAAACGTCACTAGTAAGCTTCGTAGGGCAAGAAATATCTGTCACGGTCAGATATATATACAAACACACACACACACATGCCCCTTCTGGGCACCCAAATAACGCCGAAGCCACTGTAGTACGAGATGTATATCTTGATAGAAAATTAAGTCACGAGGAAAAAGGAAATTGGAGGTAACAAATCAACACGTGGAATGCAGCAGTCTAAGGAAATAGGGCGGGGGGGGGGGGGGGGGCGACACAATAATATCTAGAAAACTGGAATAAGAGGATTATAGCATGGTTAAGGGGCAAGGGGAACTATGATGCGGAATAATCAAGGAGGGTGCGCGTGTTGACACCTAATGTTCACCTCATAAAACACGTATTTTAAATTTCATATTTCCCGAGTTCAAGACGGAGTAAGGATGCCCTTAAAAATTTAAAAATCCCGAGAAAATTGCTAAAATTGACGTTTAATTATTATTTTCATAAAAATTAACAGTTACAAGAAATTAAAGTTGTTTACTTTCACAAATGTGATTTGAAAAGAAGATACATATCTCGCTCCATCTAACTCAGGAAAATTGTTAATTAAAAATGACGTATGAATTAAGGCTCATTTTGGCCGCATTTTTTCACATTTTTAAATATTGCTCGGAAGTATATCAATATTGGGCTCGTTTTGAAGCTCGTATTTTAAAACAACGTATTATAATTTTTATTTCATCAAAATATTATTTTACGAGGAGCGTATCAGACTAATTAACCTAGAACTATATAAACACTATGCTACATTTTTATAAAAATAAGAAGAGGATTTTATCCAATTGTACCTTTGTTGGTACTATTTGGATAAGGTCTTTTTTGGGGGGAAAAGTACGGCCAAGTGGCCTATTTTTATCCATAGATTTCTAAATGCTTAGTTGGATAATCTTGAAATTTTGGATAAGGATTTTTTGGGGGAAAAAGTTCAGGCCAAGTGACCTATTTTTGTCCATAAAATTCTAAATGCTTGTTGGATGATCTTGAAAATTTGGATAAGAATTTTGGGGGGAAACGTATGGCCAAATGGCCTATTTTTATCAATAGAATTCTAATTGCTTAGTTGGATGATTTTGAAAAATTTGAATAAGAATTTTGGGGGGGAAAGCTATGGTCACATGGCCTATTTTTGTCCATGAAATTTTAAATTGGCTTGCCTACAAATAGAAGGGATGAACATTAAGAAGAGGGGAGTTTTTTTTTTTTTTTTGGAGAGATGTTTTTTGGGAGGTCACATTTTTGAGGAAAAAAAAAAGGGAATCTTCTTTTTCTATTTTTATAAAAAAGAGAGAAAAAAAAACAAAAAAAAGAGTTCAAATTTGGCATCCTAAAAGCTAAAGTTTGATTTACATATTCAAAGCTTAGCAACAAAAGATACAAAATATAAGATATAACTCTAGAAAAAGAGGAAAAAAATTCAAAAGAAAAAGGGGTTTAAAGATTTGTGAAATATTTGGTGCTTGAAGTAGATTGAACCAATCCTCATTTTGATCTTTAGGCTGCCCCATCAAAAGGTAACCTCTCATTCTATCCTTTATTTCATTTCTAGTTGTGGTTATATATTTATTATGATACGTGAGTTAGTTAAAAATAATTCTTTGCTAGCTTAGTCTTGCTTGATGATTAAGTGGATATTATGTGAATTTGATACCATTTGAAAAAATGAAAAAAATTAGAAGTTTGATTTAGACAATGTTAAGTGATTTTAGGTTAGTTAAATTGATAAAAATAAGGAAAAATTTCATTCTTTATTTCATTTTAAGTTATGATTATATATTGTTTATGATGCTTGTGTAGTTGAAAAGGATTAGGTGCTAGCCTAACTTTGTTTACATGATTAAGTGAGTATCCTAAGGATTTATTACTATTTGAAAAAAGGAAAATAAATTAGAAGTTTGATTTAGACAATGTTAAGTGATTTTAGGTTAGTTAAATCGATAAAAATAAGAAAAAGAGATTGCATCCCTTATTTCATTTTAAGTTATGATTATATGTTATTTATGATGCTTGTGTAGTTGAAAAGGACTATGTGCTAGCATAACTTTGTTTACATGATTAAGTGAGTATCTTATGGATTTATTACTATTTTTGACAATGTTAAGTGATTTTAGGTTAATTAAAATTGATAAAAATAAGAAAAATAGTAGCTTAAGTTAGAATTTTGACATTGTGTTGATAGGTTTAGTGTGATTTATTCATTCTTGTTCGCTTTTGATATATAAAAAATAAAAATAAAAAAATAAAAAAACCTTAGTTCTTGTGAGTTTGTTACCGTAGAAACTATTGGGTCTTTTGCATAAATTGTCCTTTTATTTATAAATATGATAATTATGGGCTTGGTTTAAAAGTATTGTAATTCAGTTTTTTTGGCTTTGTAAATTAAATAATTGACCTCGGCCTATTACTAATATTTTGTACACCTATCTTTTGTGACCTCCCCAATTTGTTGGTGGATCTTTCGAGGCCTACTAACATTTCTAGATCGAGTCAACCCTTATCATGGAAGGACTAAGGCATTAGAGCATAATTTGGAGTGAAAATATTTATTTATGCATTTTTCTGTTGGGCTTGGTCGGCCCAATTCCCTACTCTTTATATTATTTACTTGATTATATATATGTATGCTTGTATATAAATTGGAACCCTGAATGAGATTATCAAGCCCAAGTGTTGCTAAAATTGATTTTCAAAAAAAAAATTAAAAAAAAAACCGTTTAGGCAAATTTAGAATTGTGGATGATTTTGAGGATTTTGAATACCTTTGATATGATTTTGAACTTATAGGCAAACTTTAGGACTACTATGATTGATTTGAAACTTGAGTTGGAAAATATGTTTTGTAAACTTGGATTATCATTTTGGGTGAACTGTTTTGACTATTAAAAAAAGCTAATGCGTTAACTTTGAGGATTTTTGTAAAGATTAAAACCAAGAATTGGATAAAAGTTTTAAAAATATGGCTAACCTATGGAGTATATTAGTATGCCTATAAAAACTATTTTCTATACTTAAAAACATTTTATTTTCTAAAAATTCTTTTTTTAAACTCGGGTGGGCTTACGTAGTGTTCTACTTGGGTTAACGCCTTCGGATTTTAACTTAGGTGTTCTAGTCCAAAATCCGAAAACGCCCAATTTTGGGCAAAACTCTACCATTTCCGTTTCTTGAAAAGGAGTGTTTTTTTGGCATGAATGACTAATTTCTATTTGCGGAAATATGAAACAAAAATTATTTTTATCACAAGCAATTTATATCTTCAAAGGCATACTATTAGAACCCGTAGGTCAACCGTATTTTACGGATCCTTAATAACCGGGGTGCCTAACATCTTCCTCGGGGGATCACCAGAACCCTTACCCATACTTTGGTTAGATTAGGATTATTTAAAATTTAACCGTTTTAAATGAAACCTTTTCGAATCGGTTTTCCTAATTTCCTAAAAATTAGGTGGCGACTCTAAAACATTATCTATTTAGAGTATCATTACGTAGAGGTATATTTTTTCTTTTTTTGCCAGTACGATTGACAACCGTACTTTCCCGAGACACTTTCCTTTTTAAATGAGACAAGTGTAAATGCGAATCGGAAAAAATAGCACCACTACAGATGGCGACTCTGTTGAGGATAATATAAGGTTCTAACCATAAGGGTTCCAATAATTTGTGTGTTTGTATGATATAAATTGTTTATGTGTTTAAATATTCACAAAATATAACTGTCATTCATGCATGCATACTCCGTCACTCCTGGCATTTATTTTACATTTTTTATAAGGGTGACAACGCAGGATGAGCTGCGGTCATACCTTCACTAAAAAACCTTTTTACTATATTCTTTGGAGGTCTCTAAGGTCGAGTGGGTATGCGGTCATCCGACAGCCTTAGAGAGCCCAACCCCAGCCTGTCCGCTTGGGTAACTTATGTCATTCTCTTGAAAAACCACTTAAGAATAATTAGCATAGAGCGAAGCCAAATCCTTATTAGCTACGTGCTATATACTCTGATTTGCCATGCCTATTTTTGATTTACGCATATAAAGACATCTATTTTGCTTCAAACATGAATAGTCCATAGTTCGGTTTCCAAAATCTTGGAATGTCGTCAAAACACACCCCAAAGTAAAATCTCGAAACACCGCATCAAAAGCCAAGTTTTCTAAAAATCTAAAACATCGTTCTACCACGTCATTTCCAAAAGCACATTTTTTACACTCAAGCCGCACCCCTCGGTCCTCGCAACCTCTAAAGTTTTAAGACAAATAGTCCGGCCATCGCAAATTACCGTTAACCGCTTTGTTCCCAAAATCTTTTTTTTACCGCACCTAAAAGTTCATTAGGGTCACACTTTACCCTTTCAAAGTCCAGACACTCCAAGTTATCATAAAAACGGTCGGGTCATCATCCATTGCTCATTGACCACGTCATCCTCAAAGCTCACTGTCACACCTAAAGGTTGTCGGAGTTGCATCCAGAGTTAGTCAGATAGGAAAAGTCCTGTCCATCCGGTTCAAAAGTATTCCGGGTCATCCGAACTTTGGCCTACTCTGTTTCAGGCAAAACAAATGTTACATGTCTTATTTGTTTTGATCAATAGACTGAGACCTACCTATTGAGTTGTTTTTCTGTCAAAAGGAGGTTGATTCCTGATTAGCAATCAAACCGGCCTACTTCATAGGATCAAAAGTCGCCACCACGTCTCAGGTCAATGTCGAAGGAAACAACATGACCAGTAAACCAGAAGACAACCGTAACAAGGGTGCTTTGGTTGACGGCTCAACAATACCAAACGTGGACAATCCCATGCTCGTTGAGAATATAGTTACTATGCTCCTGAGGCAACTGGCCGAGGCTAGAGAAGGAGTAGCCAGGTTAAGGGCTGAAAAAGATACCGCCACAGTCGCCGAGGCTAGAAGGTCTCCACTCACATTCCCAAATGTGAACTTACCAATTCCTGAACATTTCCCAAATACACAAACTGGGGCAACCTACCAAACTCCTCCCCGTCAAAACACTCCCTGTGTGGGAGAGACTTCTTTTCCAGCACCAGCTTTCCAAATACCACCAGTCTTCTCCACCTCCACACACAATCCCAACCCAAACACTTATCAAACTCCTCAAGAAACAAGAACACTAATGACCCGCCCTGCACAACCTACTTTCAAAGTCTTTGAGGATAGGATAGAAAAGATAGGGAAGGAGGTCGGAAGAAAGATAGCAGAACTAGAACAAGGGCCTCAAAAGAAAGAAAGACTAAGGTACATCGATCTGTGCATCCATCCCGAGTTGGGTTTGCCTAAAGGTTTCAAGACCCCTAAGTTTGACCATTTCAACAGTTCAGGAAACCCCAAAGCCCACCTGAGAGCCTACTGCAACCAATTAGTCGGTGCTGGAGAGAACGAAGCCTTGTTGATGAGGTTGTTCAGCCAAAGCTTAATAGGGGAAGCTTTAGAGTGGTTTACTACACAAGATCTACGCTAATAGAGTACTTGGGAGAACATGGCTGATTTGTTCATGAAAAGATTTCAACTCAATGTCACGGTTCTCGATAGATATTACCTCAAGAAGGTAAAATAGAAACCCATGGAGAGTTTCTATGAATACGCCGTCCGATGGAGAGTAGAAGCTGCAAAGGTACAACCGCCAATGAGTGAAGATGAGTTAACTACTGCTTTCATTAAAGTTCAAAAGCCAAATTATTTTGAAAAAATGTTGGTCTTGGTAGGTCGGTCGTTTGCTGAATTGGTCAAAGTGGGAAAAGTTATTGAAGAGGCTCTCGAGTCCGGAAAAATCATGGGCCGAGTTACCAATGTTTTAGGAGTATCGGGAAAGCAAGAGGAGGATGTTTTTTTGCTTTCATTACTAAACATGCTCCTAGAGTTTCTGCGCCAGCAGGAGGACCACAGACCAAGCTTTATGAAAGTCTGAACGCGGCAGGAATACTCCGCCCTATAAAAGGAAAGCCAGGAAATACAACAACAAAATCCTACTGAGGCGATCAAAGTTGTGCCTACCACTAAGGCGCAGTTGGTCACGACATTGAGCAATGCATAATTCTCAAACGTAAGATCCATGAATTAATCGATGACAAGATGATTCTTCCAAATTGATAGCCCAACGAAGCATACAAACATCAACTCAGACGCTGCAGAAAATGTCACATTTGTAGTGTTTTCCTTTTCTTCTCTTGTAATCACATTTCTTTGCTTATAATTGCATTAGAAAACCCACCTTATGTACGAACTACGCGAGAACCTGATTCCCTATACTTATAAGGATAGGTAGGCGCTTTTCCAAGCTCGATCGCTTTAACCCAAAAAATCCAAATTATGTATTATGAACTACGTTATGACCTGATTCCCATTAGAGATACGTAGGCGCTCTTTCGAGTTCGGTCACACTAATAAAAAATCTAATGTATTTATCCCGAACTATGTTTTGACCTGATTCCCGGAACGGGATACGTAGGCGCTCTTCCGAGCTCGGTTATTCCAAACAAAATTCCCGATAAAACCTAAGAAAACTCAGAGATGCCTTAGCGAGAGAAATATAAAGATAACCCCATATGGAAACTGGGGCAAAATTTTTGATATCCTCTAAAAAATTCTTTCGGTACAACAAGATCAAAACAGACTTCTACATTGGGGCAAAATTTTTTAGGAGGGTTCTAAAAAATTCCATGAGGCCGCATCATGGGATCGGACGAGTTTGCAAACCAAATACAGAAGGAGCATCATGACAGTGGGGCCAAGACGAATCAGTCTCCCAAACTAAGAATCTTTCTTTGTATGCAGGGTGATGGCATTATGAGAAGTTGAACTCAAGAATCAAGACATTGTAGGACGCTGGCTAGATTTTCACATAAGCCAAAATGACTTCATCGCTAACCTTTGCGTTATCCTTATCCTTACAATACTATGATTTACTGACAACTAGAGTTGAATCTCGCAGGGGTCATGCATCAACACTACCGGCACACTGAGACTAAAGGATCAACGACGTCACCCGCCTAAGCTTAATCATTACAAGAAGGCAAAACGAACATCAAGCTTTCCAAGACGGCCGGAAATCTCAATAGCCTATTTAATGACCCAAGCCGAACGACGACATCTCTAACTCTTCTCTCAATTCTTTTAAAGACTACTTTTGACTACTCTAACGACTTTGCTTTGAAATTTTGCAGAGTCAAATTCAAGTCATCAATGACTCCCGTCGACCCCAAAATCGGACAACTTGCTTAAGAGGAATGCCAAACCTTCCCAAAAAATAGGAGCTCCACATCAAGCTACAAAATACGGTCAAAGATCGTGAAAGCCAATAGAGAGCAAGGCCTACTCCTATAAACAACAAACAATTGCTCAACGGTTTCGTATATCTCTCTAAAAGTTCTTTTTAGATTATTTTGACTAAAGTCGCCGGTAAAGCGACCACGTATCTACTAATCATCTTCTTTGAGTACAGGTGATTGCTATAAGATTAAGAAGCGGCAAAGTAGTGATCGCCTTCAACGTAAAAATGAATGAGTCAATTGAGCCAAAAGGGCTATAAAAGGACAAAATGCCGCAAGGGCGACACAATTGAGCCAAAAAGGTTATAAACAAAATCAAGCAAAAGAATCTACAAATGTACGAAGCGCCACAATGGTGATGCCATCAAGAAGGACTATAAGATAGACAGTGTCATCAAAACGGCATAAAAGAGCCAAAAAGGGCAAAATAGCCATCTAACCCAGAGAACCACAGTTCTTGGGAGTCGAGATGACGACAAAGAAGTCAAGAAGGCCACGAAGAATGCCGAGAAAGCCATTCTCAAGTGATACCAAGAAGGTTATAACTATAAATCAAAATCGAGGGGTTATAACTACGCGAAAATGGTAGAATAGAAGCACACTTATCTTAGTGACAAAGTAGGGTCGTCCGCCCTAAAAAAATGTGACAAACAGGGTCGTCCGCCCTAAAAATGTGACAAAAAGGGTCGTCCACCCTAAAAATGAGACAAACAGGGTCGTCCGCCCTAAAAACGTGACACTTACCTCTTAAGTAGACAGTAGCTATCTCTAAAGTGGATTGTCATAGGATGATATGCTGGTCTCGAAAATTCGAGATGACGTCATAAAAACATTACCACCAATTATGTTTACGACATAATTCCCAAAGTGGGATTACATAGGCGTTTTTCGAGTTTGGTCGCACCAAACGAAAATCGTAGATATCCCTAGATAGAAACTGGGGCAGAAATTTTGAGATCTTTTTAGGTGATCTCAAAATTTTCTCAAAACTCGGCAAGATAGGTCGCCGACGCAGCTTTAACTGGGGCAATATTTTTTAGAGGATCTCAAAAAATTCTTTCGGTACGGCAAGTTTAAGAATTAGCGAATACACTTCTACACTGGGGCATAAATTTTGAGGAAACCTCAAAATTTCTATTTTTCAAACTCGGAATAACGCCGTTGCCAAGAGGCATGATACTATCAAAGGCATCAACCAGACAAGAGTCGCCATATCAAACAGTTTCATATCCAACTTTATCTGTCATACCTTACTAACTTTAGTATAAGGGTTTTGCAGGTAATGCCGTCAAGCATCAAGGACATGCCTAAAAATGACGGGCGAAAGTGGAAATCAAATCCGCAACAAGAAAAATCAAAATATATCCTCTCGAATGGCAAAAGCTGAATGGCTTTAACTCTCTTCTTCTCCATTATGAATACATTGTCGTTTCTTTTGACTAGTTTATCACCTTTTTGCTTCAAGTAATGCAGAAAGTCACCATCAAGTCATTAACGACTTCCCATGACTGCAAATAGGAGCAATTTGTTGAAAAGGAATACCAAACTCTTCGGAAAAAGCAGAGATCCTACAAAGTGCGTCAAAGATCGCCACAAAAAAGACATGGAAAGTGTGGTTGCCTCTACAACGAGCAAAGGATGCTCGGTGGTTTGCTTGTGGCATTAACCCTTTCTTCAAGTTCTTTCTTAAGAATTATTCTGACTACGCTCGCTGGCAAGCGACAACGTAGCTACTAGTTATTTGCTTTAAGTATAGGTAGCATGACCATAAAAAAGACTTGGCCAAATTAAGAAGCGCATCAAGATGAGCGATTCAAAGAAAGAAAAGGAGGTATAAACCATGTCAAACACATGGTTACCGGTATTTCAATTTATTTATACCTGAAAGTGGGATTCTAATGCATGTTTGACTGAAAATGAGATTTATTGCTTAAAAAAACTAATGGGACGTTAGTCACCGACGTGAAACGCTAACCGGTAAAACAGGAACACCAGTCACTAAGGTGAAACGCTAACCAACTAAATGGGATGCTAGTTGCCGACGTGATACTCTGCCCGATAAAATGGAACACCAGTTAGTAAGGTGAAACGCTAACCAACTAAAATAAACACGACGACTTTAAACAAAAAGATTTAAAAATCAAAACGACGACACGGACGATACGACTACGAGCCGAAGGGGCTGAGTCGTCGTCCAGGTATAGCCAAAAAGTAGGTATCGTAAGTCCGAGGTTGATGTCCACAATTGTTGAGATACGAATGTGATTCCTACAAATATTTAAAGTCGCTACTGCAGTTTATTTCAAGTTAATGTAATTTGGTTCAGGGATAGTGGTAGTCATGAGAAAAGGCTCCGCACTTGAGTATACAATAGTTAACTTGGATATTCTAACTAAATGTTTGTAATTCTGGACATAGAGGTTAGTAGTCATCATGAAAGGAATATGATTCTACATTTTGATGTGCAGTCTACATTTGGGTATTTTTGACTATAAGTGATGTAGTCTCGAACTAGTATACCGCAGACTTCGTATGAGGATAAAGGTGCAGTCGACACCATATTTGCGACAGTCACCGCAGTATGTGAAAATGATATGAGTCCAAATTTTCAGGGGTGGCAAATGTCATAAGAAACAAAAATGACCCCACACTTAAAAACATGGTTTCCATTAGTAGCATCCTACTTACGAAAATGACAACCGGACTGCGGTATAAAGGTTTTGCAAAATGCGGTATAGCCTGCCCCAGATCCCAACGAAAGTTATCATTGAAAAAAGAGAATATCTGAAAATAACGGGAAAAGATCCAACTAAAGTATCGTGATTATTATTCAAAATTATTTCAAAAAATATACATGCACAAAAGCACACACTTACAGGAAAAGAAGAAAAGACAGATGAACGTTGACCGAGAGCCGGACAAATGACGGAAACTGACGAAGTTAACTTTAAAGTAAATGGCAAGGATGCCGCACAGGTATGACGTTTACGATTACAATAAAATTCTTTAAAACACTAACACATAGGACTCGCCATTTGGAGATGGCTAAAAGCTACCGAGATAGGAGCAAAAGAGCTAGACTCAAGACATGCGGAGCAAACGTGGAATTTTCTTTTGGGCAACTGGTCAAAAACCGTGTACGAGAGTCAAGATTTCTACACCAAGGATTGAAAAATCACTTCAAGCATCAACACTAATAAATCTTTTTCAAAAAACTGCCTCCGATTCGGATTCTCAATCAGAAATAGTCAAAGGGATTCCGTCATAAAGGGATATTCCTTTTCGGGCTATCGAGTCGAACTACAGTTGGCCTGATTCCCAAAATCAGGGATATATAGGCTACTCATAATTTCGAGGATCGGCCATATTCCTATAATTATCTCGAGACACCTCGAGGTAGTTTAAAGAAAACTCTTATTTATCAAAGTCCTCATAGAGTCAGAACTACAAACGACCTGAATTCTCAAGTAGCCTGAGATATGTAGGAAGCCCAGAAACCGGAGTCAGGCCATACTTTCGAAATTTTGCGCAAAATAAGGCTGTAATATCTTTTATTCGGTGAAAATTAGATTTGTCAAATTCGCAACTCAAGGATGGCCTTGCCATCCTCGAACTCCAAAGGAGCAACTGTTAACACCTAATTTTCACCTCATAAAATGCGTAGTTAAATTTCAAATTTCCCGAGTCCTAGACGGAGTAAGGATGCCCTTAAAAAATTAAAAATTTAAAAATCCCGAGAAAATTGCGAAAATTGACGTTTAATTATTATTTTCATAAAAATTAACAATTACAAGAAATTACAACTTATTTACTTTCACAAACGTGAGTTGAAAAGAAAATAAATATCTCGCTCCATCTAACTCGGGAAAATTATTAATTAAAAATGACGTATGAATTACGGCTCATTTTGACCGCATTTTTCTCATTTTTAAATATTGCTCGGAAGTATATCAATATTGGGCTCGTTTTGAAGCTCGTATTTTAAAACGACGTATTATAATTTTTATTTCATCAAAATATTATTTTACGAGGGGCGTATTGGACTAATTAACCAAAACTATATAAAACAATATGCTACATTTTTACAAGTACAATAAAAAATCAAATTGAAAGAATTACAAAAGAGAAAAAGAAAATAACTCCAGAAATAGACATTAGTCCTAATAAAACAAATAATATTAAAAAATTAGAATCGCCAAAAAATATTTTTCAATTATTAAAAAGAAGAAATACTCGATTAATATGGAAATTCCATTATTTTTTAAAATTATTCATTCAAAGATTATATATCGATCTATTTTTATCTATCATTAATATTCCCAGAATTAATACAAAACTCTTTCTTGAATCAACAAATAAATTGATTGATAAATACATTTCCAATAATGAAATAAATCAAGAAAAAATTAATAATCAAAAAACAATTCACTTTATTTCGACTATAAAAAAAGTCCCTTTCTAATATTAGTAAGAAAAATTCACATATTTTTATTTATTTATCCTACTTGTCACAAGCATATGTATTTTACAAATTATCACAAACCCAAGTTATTAATCCTATTTTTGTCCATAGATTTTTAATTGCTTAGTTGGATGATCTTGAAAATTTGGATAAGGATTTTTTAGGAGAAAAGTACGGCCAAGTGGCCAATTTTTGTCCACAGAATTCTAAATGCTTAGTTGGATGATCTTGAAAATTTGGATAAGGATTTTGGGGAGAAAAGTACGGTCAAGTGGCCTATTTTTGTCCATAGAGTTCTAATTGCTTAGTTGGATGATTTTTGAAAATTTGAATAAGAATTTTGGGGGGAAAAGCTATGGCCACATGGCTTATTTTTGTCCATGAAATTCTAAATTGACTTGCCTACAAATAGAAGGGATGGACATTAAAAAAAGGGGAGAGATTTTTTTGGGAGGTCACATTTTTGAGGGGGGGAAAAGGGAATCTTCTTTTTCTATTTTTGGAAAAAAGAGAGAAAAAAAAATGAAAAAAAGAGTTCAAATTTGGCATCCTAAAAGCTAAAGTTTGATTTATATATTCAAAGCTTAGCAACAAAAGATACAAAATATAAGATATAAATATAGAAAAAGAGGAAAAAATTCAAAAGAAAAAGGGGTTTAAAGAGTTGTGAAGTGTTTGGTGCTTGAAGTAGATTGAATCAATCCTCAGTTTGATCTTTAGGTTGCCCCATCAAAAGGTAACCTCTCATTCTATCCTTTATTCCATTTCTAGTTATGGTTATATATTTATTATGATACGTGTGTTAGTTAATAATAATTCTTTGCTAGCTTAGTCTTGCTTGATGATTAAGTGGATATTATGTGAATTTGATACCATTTGAAAAAATGAAAAAAATTAGAAGTTTGATTTAGACAATGTTAAGTGATTTTAGGTTAGTTAAATTGATAAAAATAAGGAAAAATTTCATTCTTTATTTCATTTTAAGTTATGATTATATATTGTTTATGATGCTTGTGTAGTTGAAAAGGATTAGGTGCTAGCCTAACTTTGTTTACATGATTAAGTGAGTATCCTAAGGATTTATTACTATTTGAAAAAAGGAAAATAAATTAGAAGTTTGATTTAGACAATGTTAAGTGATTTTAGGTTAGTTAAATCGATAAAAATAAGAAAAAGAGATTGCATCCCTTATTTCATTTTAAGTTATGATTATATGTTATTTATGATGCTTGTGTAGTTGAAAAGGACTATGTGCTAGCATAACTTTGTTTACATGATTAAGAGAGTATCTTATGGATTTATTCCTATTTTTGACAATGTTAAGTGATTTTAGGTTAATTAAAATTGATAAAAATAAGAAAAATAGTAGCTTAAGTTAGAATTTTGACATTGTGTTGATAGGTTTAGTGTGATTTATTCATTCTTGTTAGCTTTTGATATATAAAAAATAAAAAAATAAAAGAACCTTATTGTGAGTTTGTTACTAATTCGTAGCAACTATTGGGCCTTTTGCATAAATTGTCCTTTTATTTATAAATATGATAATTATGGGCTTGGTTTAAAAATATTGTAATTCATTTTTTTTGGCTTTGTAAATTGAATAATTGACCTCGGCCTATTACTAATGTTTTGTACACCTATCTTTTGTGACCTCCCCAATTTGTTGGTGGATCTTTCGAGGCCTACTAACATTTCTAGATCGAGTCAACCCTTATCATGGAAGGACTAAGGCATTAGAGCATAATTTGGAGCGGAAATATTTATTTATGCATTTTTCTATTGGGCTTGGTCGGCCCAATTCCCTACTCTTTATATTATTTACTTGATTATATATATGTATGCTTGTATATAAATTGGAACCCTGAATGAGATTATCACGCCTAAGTGTTGCTAAAATTGATTTTCAAAAAAAAAAAAAACCCCCCGTTTAGGCAAATTTAGGATTGTGGATGATTTTGAGGATTTTGGATACCTTTGATATGATTTTGAACTTATAGGCAAACTTTAGGACTACTAAGATTGATTTGAAACTTGAGTTGGAAAATATGTTTTGTAAACTTGGATTATCATTTTGGGTGAACTGTTTAGACTATTAAAAAAAAGCTAATGAGTTAACTTTGAGGCTTTTTGTAAAGATTAAAACCAAGAATTGGATAAAAGTTCAAAAAATATGGCTAACCTATGGAGTATATTAGTATGGCTATAAAAACTATTTTCTATACTTAAAAACATTTTATTTTCTAAAAATTCTTTTTTTAAACTCGGGTGGGCTTACGTAGTGTTCTACTTGGGTTAACGCCTTCAGATTTTAACCTAGGTGTTCTAGTTCGAAATCCGAAAACGCCCAATTTTGGGCAAAACTCTACCATTTTCGTTTCTTGAAAAGGAGTATTTTTTGGCATGAATGACTAATTTCTATTTGCGGAAATATGAAACAAAAACTGTTTTTATCACAAGCAATTTATATCTACAAAGGCATACTATTAGAACCCGTAGGTCAACCGTATTTTACGGATCCTTAATACCTGGGTGCCTAACACCTTCCCCGGGGGATCACCAGAACCCTTACCCATACTTTGGTTAGATTAAGATTCTTTTAAAATTTAACCGTTTTAAATGAAACATTTTCGAATCGGTTTTCCTAATTTCCTAAAAATTAGGTGGCGACTCTAAAACATTATCCATTTAGAGTACCATTACGTAGAGGTATATTTTTTCCTTTTTCCCAGTACGATTGACAACCGTACTTTTCCGGGACACTTTCCTTTTTAAATGAGACAAGTGCAAATGCGAATCGGAAAAAATATCACCGCTACATATGGCGACTCTGTTGGGGATAATATAAGGTTCTAACCATAAGGGTTCCAATAATTTGTGTGTTTGTATGATTTAAATTGTTTAAGTGATATAAATTGTTTATGTGTTTAAATTTTCGCAAAATATAATTGTCATTCATGCATGCATACTCCGCCACTCTTGACATTTATTTTACATTTTTTATAAGGGTGACGACGCGGGATGAGCTGCGGTCATACCTTCACTAAAAACCTTTTTTTACTATATTCTTTGGAGGTGCCTAAGGTCGAGTGGGCATGCGGTCATCCGATAGCCTTAGAGAGCCCATTCCCAGCTTGTCCGCTTGGGTAACCTGTGTCATTCTCTTGAAAAATCACTTAAGAATAATTAGCGTAGAGCGAAGCCAAATCCTTGCTGATATAGCGCATGCTGACCGTAGACCGGTTTGGGTATCTCAAACCTACCTGAATCGGATAGGAAGACCATCCGCATCTAACTATGTGAAAAATTGAAGAATGTACATGCCGTTATATGAACCTTTTTCCCTTGGGTTTGGGTTTTTACTTTCTAGTTTACCTGCGCGGGACTGATATTCTGTATACCTCGTTCCCCTATTATGTATCCCCATTCGATATTTATCAATGTTGTATATATTGGGGCAAAAGGAATGTCTTAACTGTACCTGCATCTTTCAAATGATAGTATACTTTTGTTGATATATTGATTACATGATATATATTGTTTACATGCTACGTGCTATATACTTTGCTTTGCCATGCCTATTTTTGATTTACGCATATAAAGACATCTGTTTTGCTTCAAACACGAATAGTCCATAGTTCGGTTTCCAAAATCTTGGAATGTCGTCAAAACACACCCCAAAGTAAAATCTCGAAACACCGCATCAAAAGCCAAGTTTTCTAAAAATCTAAAATGTCGTTCTACCCCGTCATTTCCAAAAGCACATTTTTTACACTCAAGCCGCACCCCTCGGTCCTCGCAACCTCTAAAGTTTTAAGACAAATAGTCCGGCCATCGCAAATTACCGTTAACCGCTTTGTTCCCAAAATCTTTTTTTTACCGCACCTAAAAGGTCATTAGGGTCACACTTTACCCTTTCAAAGTCCAGACACTCCAAGTTATCTCAAAAACGGTCGGGTCATCATCCAATGCTCATTGACCACGTCATCCTCAAAGCTCACTGTCACACCCAAAGGTTGCCGGAGTTGCATCCAGAGTTAGTCAGATAGGCAAAGTCCTGTCCATCCGGTTCAAAAGTATTCCGGGTCAACCGAACTTTGGCCTACTAACATTTTTAGATCGAGTCAACCCTTATCATGGAAGGACTAAGGCATTGGAGCATAATTTGGAGCGAAAATATTTATTTATGCATTTTTCTATTAGGCTTGGTCGGCCTAATTCCCTACTCTTTATATTATTTACTTGATTATATATATGTATGCTTGTATATAAATTGGAACCCTGAATGAGATTATCACGCCTAAGTGTTGCTAAAATTGATTTTCAAAAAAAAAAAAAATTGAAAAAAAAACCGTTTAGGCAAATTTAGGATTGTGGATGATTTTTAGGATTTTAGATACCTTTGATATGATTTTGAACTTATAGGCAAACTTTAGGACTACTATCGTGTAATTAATAATGTGATGTGCCCTTTGTGTGATAAAGAGCAGGGCTTTACCCTCTCGCATAAAGTCTTACGCTCTTGTCGTTAACCTTTGTGGCTTTTTGCTCGTTTGGTCTCGCTATTTCATTCCTGGTTCTCTCTTTCAAGCTTCTTTCCATCCTGGGGATTTCTTCTCATTCCGTCCGTTCTGCTAGCTGGTGTCGTCTTCTCTCTTACTTATCATTGATTTGAAACTTGAGTTGGAAAAAATGTTTTGTAAACTTGGATTATCATTTTGGGTGAACTGTTTTGACTATTAAAAATAGCTAATGAGTTAACTTAGAGACTTTTTGTAAAGATTAAAACCAAGAATTGGATAAAAGTTCTAAAAATATGGCTAACCTATGGAGTATATTAGTATGCCTATAAAAATTATTTTCTATACTTAAAAACATTTTTTTTCTAAAAACCCCTTTTTTAAACTCGGGTGGGCTTACATAGTGTTCTCCTTGGGTTAACGCCTTCGGGTTTTAACCTAGGTGTTCTAGTTCGAAATCCGAAAACGCCCAATTTTGGGCAAAACTCTACCATTTCCGTTTCTTGAAAAGCAGTGTTTTTTGGCATGAATGACTAATTTCCATTTGCGGAAATATGAAACAAAAATTATTTTTATCACAAGCAATTTATATCTACAAAGGCATACTATTAGAACCCGTAGGTCAACCGTATTTTACAAATCCTTAATATCGGGGTGCCTAACACCTTACCCGGAGGATCACTAGAACCCTTACCCATACTTTGGTTAGACTAGGATTATTTTAAAGTTTAACTGTTTTAAATGAACCCTTTTCGAATCGCTTTTCCTAATTTCCTAAAAATTAGGTGGCGACTCTAAAACATTATCCATTTTGAGTACCATTACGTAGAGGTATATTTTTTTCTTTTTCCCGATACGATTGATAACCATACTTTCCCGGGACACTTTCCTTTTTAAATGAGGCAAGTGCAAATGCGAATCGGAAAAAATAGCACCGCTACAACGCGAATACGGACGATAAACTTACTAAGAAAGGAGAAACGAAAAGGGAAAGATGAGGGAACATCAAAATACTTAGAAGGTTTAGGCAGTGAAGGTAAAAGTAGCCAAAAGGATGTTGACTTAAAAGGAGCTACTACGATTATGGAAGAAGGTAAATGGATTCAGAAGTTAGTAACAGGCTACGAAGGATCGAGTTATAGACGAGAGATTGCATATGTGCTGGAAAAGGATGACAAAAAGGATATCATGAGTCTGAATGAGTACGTTTCAGTTATCTAACTAACCACCTTCTTCTTAAAGCATGTTGGCAGTCAATGTTAACAGATAAGGAATGGAGTAAGTTCATAATAAAAGACTTTAGGACTGCCAATGCAAGGAAAATGTTACGTCTCGTATTTTTATACATGGGGACAACCCGGATTAACTATGACAATTAAGGGCCAAGACTCTTTCGGGATTTGAAGTCGGGAATTTTGACCATTTGATTTTATTTTGAGACATAAGTTGAATATGAAATTGATGGCATGAATACTTAGGAAAAATTGGGACCACAATTCATAAAATTGGAATTTAAAAATCTTGCCCAAAAATGTCCTTGTAGCCGTGTGGCCCACAAAAAGGTCCCACACATTGTGTGGGCCAAAGGCAATAGAGATATTTTGGGGACTTAAAAGATGACCCTTAAGTCATCTTTTCTCATTTCCACTTCAACACTAGAGAGAGAGAAAAATCAAGACCTTGGAGAGCAATACTCCCTCTAGCTCACGGCTTGGACCATGGAAATTCAAGTCCAAATTTTGCCTCTCCAAAAATTAATTCTTTGGTACAAACCCCCTAATTAGAGGTCCCTAAGTAACGTGGAAGCATCGTTGGAGCAATCAAGTCATTCATTTAAGAGATTTGCAAACCCTAGCCTATTGGTGGATTGAAGAAGAAAGGTGAGTTCTAACCTTGTTTATGAGTTATAAATGTTGTATGCATATTGTAGTATACTAAAATGGATAAAAATCATGAAATGTGGTGTGTTGAAGTTGGGGCCGTGTGGTTGGTGTCCTAGCCGTGTGAAGGTGTGTGTGTTGTGGGGTGTTGGTTTGATGAATTAATTGTTTGTAGCATATTTGATTGTTGTAGAGTGAAGAAATAAATTAGAACCATCTATATGTACATAGGTGGGTGTGGCCGTATATATGGTCCCAAATGTTTGGCAAAGAATGAATTAATATCGCTTAGCGTCGTAATGGTTATTGTGGTGACTTTTATGTTGGAAATGAGAGTTTAATGTCCCAAAATTGATATGGTAAATGTGCGGACTGATTTGGAGATTTTGGTGCACTTAATGTAATCTTTATATATGAGAACCCTTAACATATGTATATGTGTAGTGTGGACGAATGTGAGTCCTATAATATGTCGAAGATCGCGTTACTATCGTTTAGTATTTTAGTTACCGTCGATATGAATTCTAGCTGGAAGTAAGTGCTTAATGACTCAAGAATGATGTTGAGATGGTTGGGGCTGTTTTGAGGCTTATTGTGCGTTGATGTAATTTGTATATTTTATGAGAATGACATCGATATATTGTGGATCGTGATACAAAACATGACTTGAAAATGAGGAAAGAAAATAGGGGGCTGCTCTCGGCTAAGGGGACTGTTTTCGGCCACTTGGAGAAAAAAATTATTTGATTGTTGGAAAAAATTATGTGAATTGTTTAGAATGTTCTTGAATGTTGTTAGTATGGATTTGAGTGAATAATCGAATGTACGAACGATATTGTGGCTTGAAAGTAAGCCATTGAGTTGAATAATTGGAAATTTGTCGAATGATGAAAAAGAGAGCTATTAATGTTATTTTGCCTTCCGAATTTATTATTGATGTTGCTAGATTGGTTATTGTGGTTGTTGTTGTTGATTTTGAGCGAGATAAATTCTCGGGATGGCCTATTTACAGGGGAAATGCTGCCGAATTTTCTGTAGAATTTAACGATTAGTTGGAAGGAATGGCTTAAGTGCCCTTAGCTAATGTTTGGTATTCATTGGCGTATTTGTAGACCTTGGGGAGCCCGAGGCGTAGATTGGAATTACTTTAGATTGGCCATCTTGGAGTGCGTACGAGGTATGTAAAGCAACCTTCTTTCTTTTGGCATGCTTTAGTTTGCATAGGCTAAATTAGAGCCTTAAGGAAACTCCAAATCCGAAATCCGAGCATGTTATGATCCGTATATGTTCCTTGGCACTCTTATGTATGATTGATGAACTATGAACCCTTATGTCTTTGAAATAATCGCTTTCCGAATTTTGCATAAAAAGGGTTCCCTTTAAAGAAGTTCGAAATTTTTGGAATGCCATATCTTGCACAAATATGCTCGGATTACTCCAAATTTTTTTTGTAGAAGTCTATATGACATATGATAGGTATGTTTTCCATAGGCGAGCCCGACTCGGGTAAATAACCACCCGTGGGTCCCGCGACCTTCCTTTATGAAATTTGGAAACCTTTGAAAGAATTTGTTAAGACTATTATTTCGATTTTCAAATATGATCATTTTACTTATGTTTGAATTTATGATAATGATTCGTGCATATGACTACTCACGACTCTATTCGTGCATTCTGTTATTCCTTTCGCCGAGTCCCGGGCCGGTTCTGTTGTCGTGCGCACTTTGTTATACTCCGGAGTTATGCTGTGTTTATGGTTCACCGAGCTACTCGCAAAAGAGGGTCGGGTTCCACTTATATTTGGCGTTATGCGGTGATGTGCTGTGTTATGGCGCCATCGACGAGCGGGCGACCATATTCTTCTGTACCCTATGCATGACTTACATGTTTGAAACTAAACATTTTGATATGATTGGATTTGCACTTATGTTCGGCACTTCTGTTTCATTTATGTCTCAGGTTTGATTTCTGTATATTCTGCTTTGCATACTCAGTACACATTTCGTACTGACCCCCGTTCTTCGGGGGCTGCGTTTCATGCCCGCAGGTACAAACGCACAGTTTGGTGATTCACCAGTTTAGGACATCCCTTTCTGCTGGTTGGAGTGCTCTTCCCATTTCAGAGCATATATGTTGGTATATATTTGTTCGCTGAGTATGTACATATTGGTTCAGGGGTACGGCGGGGCCCTGTCCCGCCATATGTTTTGATCGGTCTGTTTAGTGGTCTGTAGACGTATTTGTGGGTGTGTGTGCCTACTTCTGTACAGTTGTGTTTATATGATTCTATTCGTTATGGCAGCCTTGTTGGCGTGCATTTGTATATGTGTTCTGGGCCGTTGTGCCATTTGATAGCCTTGCCGGCTTTTTGATATATGTGTATATGTTCGGCGATGTATATTCCGCCGCCTCTTCTGATTCTGATATGATGTTTTGTACGCGCAATCGCGCAAGATAATATTCGTTCTCAACTTTGTTTTAAAATGATGAATATGAAATTTGTGTTAAGCTTTGCTATGATGATTTAGTTTGTATGTCCGTTTGGGTGCCCAAGTAGGGCACCAGTCGCGGCCCACGGGGCTGGGTCGTGACAGAAGTGGTATCAGAGCGGTTTGTCCTTGGGATGTCTACAGACCGTGTCTAGTAGAGTCTTGGTTATCGATGTGTTGTGCACCACATCGATAAACAGGAGGCTACAGGACATTTAGGGTGTTTCCTTTCTTTGAATCTTAGATCGTGCAATAGAGCCAGCTGTAGGAAATGGATTCCTTTTTGCTAACCTTTAATTTCAGCTGGAGGACGGTATCGACGTAAGAAAGTGACTGATGATATGGAAAGCTGCACAGTACTCAGGTAAGAAATGGTATGAAAGATGTATGTCGGGAAAGATATTTGAAGTATGATGGAGATGTAAAGTTGAAGATTGAAAAGAAAAATAAACAGGAAGTTGCCCCGATGCCGTTTGAGTTAGGCATGTGAGGTAAATCTCGACATTTTCATACTTTTTATTGAAATTGTTAGCCCTGTGTGGCGATGATACGATGTGATATGATGATATATATACGTATATGTGTTGGCCCTGTGAGGCATGGTTGGTATTTCCTGTGTACAGGTTTTGGAATAGTAAGAAATACAGAGGAACCTCTGCCCAAATTGTTCCAGAAATATAAAGAGGGAAAAAGAGATATAAGTTCTTAACATGTTTGGAAAGTCGATGCCGATAGGGTAAATCCATTATGTGGGATTAAAGTTTAAGGGATACCTCCGTGTCATTCGTAAGAAGTATCATTCTTGTTTGGAAAATGCCTTACAGTAATATTTTATCAGTCTTCATCGACTAATTGGAGATGGAATTTGTGGAACAAAAACTTAAATTGTGGGCTGTTTAAAATTATATATGTATATGCATGAAGGTAAAATATCGAGGATTTACTGGGGGCGACACGGTAATTGTATAGTAAGAAAAGTAAAAGAATTTTCTCTAGCTCGGGGTGGGACCCGCTATGAGAACGCTTTGGAAAATTTGTTAAGACCCCGATTTGCCTTAAATTATGTGATAAAGGTTGTGCGGGGAAATTGATGCAATTATACCGGCCTTAACGCGTCTAAATGCATTAAAGTTGTAAGGTTAAGCGTGTCAGGGCCAGAGCAATTCTGGGATGGGTGACCCCCTGGGAAATGTACAAAAATTTTCGCAAATATGGATACAAGAGATGAATAGGAAATTGGAGTAACCTAAAAGGAAATTAGGGTACGTGGAATGATTAGAAACTTTATAAAGGTCGCGTGGGCTGAGACGGATTAGATTAGTGAAAAAGAAGAAAGAGCAACGCAGCTCTAGAATTAGAGCGAGTTTGGACAAATGATTGCAGATGTCTAGTAAAAGAAATGCTAGTGATATATATATATATATATATATATATATATATATATATATATATATATATATATGTATGTGTAGGGCCCCATTTATGACTATGTTGATCGTTGGGTGGATTTTAATAGCCAGCGTTTTAATATATGGGAGACATTAACAGAATAGAATTTGTGAGACGAAGTGAGAGGTATGGTACAGATGTTACGAAATGAACTGATATTTATTTTGCTACTGGTTAAGATATTTTATCCATAGGTTCTCAAAATTCATAAAGAAAGACAGAGTGACTAAACTCAAATTATTACGAATAGGTCTTTCTAATGATAAGTAAGTATGGACTCATTCGCTCTTAGAAAATGGGATCAACTCCCCCACTGCGCATTGGTACTTATCGAGTATAGAATATGGAAGATTCTAATACGACGATATTTTGGAAGGAAAAGAGAGTAATTGAGTATAAGATAAGGAGATCAAAATGCCAAAAAATTGAAAAGTAAGAAACCTATTTAAGCAGAACCTCAAAAGGGTCGGCAGGCAAAATACGAAATTATTTGCGAAAACGAACTTAAGTGCAATAGTGCAGGGCAAAGGAAAGCCTATGGCATGGAATGACGAATCATGCGAATATTAAGAAATTGGATTATCGAGAAAATAGAACGACGGATAAGGAACGGGTATGAAGGAAGGATATGACTATTAGAGGATAAATTGCTATATTAATTAAATTATTCGAGTGCCAGCTATCAGATAAGATTTGTACTATATGATTGAGAACTTCATCATTTCGTAATTCTGTTAGGATCTCGTAAGAAGGTAATCAAGTTACGAATTATAAAGGAAAAACATGGATACGGTATAAGCACAACCCCAAAAGAGGGGGAGCGGATGAAAGTGAAGTAAAGTAAGTAGAAATAGAAACAATTGACACACAGAAGATTCAAACGATAAAAAGTTGGCCTAGGTCTTCGACATAGACCGAGATATGCAGTTTTGGGGATTAGCCAGGTATTACAGGAAATTTTTGAAGGACTTTGCTTCTATTACGGCACTATTAACGAAGCTAACTCAAAAGGCCGTGAAATTTCAGTGAACCGGTACGTGTGAATGCAGTTCCCAGTTACTGGAGGAAAAAATAATTACAGCTCCAGTTCTAGCTCTTCCCGAGGGGCCAGCCGGTTATGTTATTTATTATGGTGCTTTTGGTATTGGGATAGATTATGAATTAGTGCAGCACAGTCAAGTTATGACCTAAGCTCCCCGGCAGTTTAAATCGCACGAGAGAAATTATCCCATACATAATCTGGAATTTGTCGCGGCGATTCGTGTTTTGAGAATGTGGCGGCATTACTTACATGGAGTCTACGCTGATATTTATACGGACCATAAGAGCCCCAGTATATTTTTGAGCGAAAGGGAGCTAAATCTGCGGCATAAATGGCTTGAATTATTGGAAGATTATAATGTCGATATTCTGTATCATCTCGGAAAAGCCAATGTGGTAGCTAATGCACTTAGCCGTAAGTCCATGGGCAGTTTGACTGATGTACAATTTGATGAGAAAGAATTGGTTCGTAGAAATTTATCAGTTAGCTAGCCTTGGAGTCCGTTTGGTCGATCCTGGAGATATTGGGATTTTGTTCGAGAAGTTGCTGAATCGTCGAGTATAGAAGAGGTAGAACAGCATCAGTTTGAGGATCCTATCCTTGTACAGTACAAAGATACGACCTTTGATAAAGAAAAGACTTAGTTTGAAATTTCGTTTGAAAGGGGTATTATTATTTCGGAGGCAGATTATGTGTGCCCGACGTTGCAGGGCTGTGATGATCAATTATGGGCGAAGCCCAAAATGTTCGACATCCTGTTCATTCTGAATCCACAAAAATGTATTATGATCTTAAATATTTATGCTGATGGGATGGTATGAAAAAGGGACACTGCAGAGTTCGTTGGCCAATGCCCAAATTGTCAGTAAGTCAAGATCGAGTATCAAAGGCCCGCCAGATTGCTTTAGGAACTAGAAATTTCAGTTTGGAAACGAGGAACGACTCGCATGAACTTCATTATAGGCTTACCGCGCACTCAATGCGGATACAATTTTATTTTGAGTATTGTTGATAGATTAATGAAATCAACCCATTTTCTTCCAGTCATGACTACTTATTCGGCTGAAGGTTATGACAGAGTGTATATTAATGAGATAATAAGACTTCACGGGACCCCTATATTTATTATAATCGGCTGAGGTGCTCAGTTTACGGCTAACTTCTGAAGATCGTCCCAGGAAGGACTGGAGACTCAGATGAGTCATAGCATAATATTTCACCCTCAGTCCGACGGACAGGCCGAGTGTGCTATTCAGACGCCGGAAGATATGCTATGGGCCTGTGTTATTGATTTCAGAGGTTGTTGGGGTGATCATTGTCGCTAATTTAATTCATTTATAATAAAAATCGTTATCACTCCAGTATTCAGATGGCACCATATGAAGCTTGGCGCGGTAGGGAGTGCAGATTCTCTGATTGGTTGGTTTGACGTGGGTGAGATACAATTAATTGGTCCAGATGTGGCCCAGCAGGCAGTCGATAAAGTGAAACTGATTCGAGAGCGGTTATTAGCGGCCCAGAGTCGACAGAAATCTTATGCTGATAACGACGTCGACCGTTAGAGTTTTAGATTGGCGATTGGGTTTTCCTGGAAGTGTCACCTATGAAAGGTGTTATGAGATTTGGCAAGAAAGGAAAGCTCAGTCCGAGATATATTGGGTCTTATCTGATTATTCGTAAAATAGGCAAGGTGGCCTATGAATTGGATCTGCCAGCTGATTTGGGAGCGGTTCACCCGGTACTCCATGTTTCTACGCTTCGTAAGTGTATTGGTGACCCTTCCAGAATTTTTCCTACAGATGATATACGGGTCACAGAGGAGCAGATGATGAAAAAGGTATCCTCGCCTATTTTCGGCACCTTCAGGTAATCCAAATTCTTCGTTTGATTATGTCGATTCGTGATCGATTTGTATATGATGGCTATAAAAGAAACTTCCCCGAATTTGAGTAAGATTAGTAGCATTAATCCAACATCCGAGGACGACTGTTCTTAAGGGGGGGGGGGGGGGGAGGATGTTACGTCCCGTATTTTTATACATGGGGACAACCCGGATTAACTATGACAATTAAGGGCCAAGACTCTTTCGGGATTTGAAGTCGGGAATTTTGACCATTTGATTTTATTTTGAGACATAAGTTGAATATGAAATTGATGGCATGAATACTTAGGAAAAATTGGGACCACAATTCATAAAATTGGAATTTAAAAATCTTGCCCAAAAATGGCATTGTAGCCGTGTGGCCCACAAAAAGGTCCCACACATTGTGTGGGCCAAAGGCAATAGAGATATTTTGGGGACTTAAAAGATGACCCTTAAGTCATCTTTTCTCATTTCCACTTCAACACTAGAGAGAGAGAAAAATCAAGACCTTGGAGAGCAATACTCCCTCTAGCTCACGGCTTGGACCATGGAAATTCAAGTCCAAATTTCGCCTCTCCAAAAATTAATTCTTTGGTACAAACCCCCTAATTAGAGGTCCCTAAGTAACGTGGAAGCATCGTTGGAGCAATCAAGTCATTCATTTAAGAGATTTGCAAACCCTAGCCTATTGGTGGATTGAAGAAGAAAGGTGAGTTCTAACCTTGTTTATGAGTTATAAATGTTGTATGCATATTGTAGTATACTAAAATGGATAAAAATCATGAAATGTGGTGTGTTGAAGTTGGGGCCGTGTGGTTGGTGTCCTAGCCGTGTGAAGGTGTGTGTGTTGTGGGGTGTTGGTTTGATGAATTAATTGTTTGTAGCATATTTGATTGTTGTAGAGTGAAGAAATAAATTAGAACCATCTATATGTACATAGGTGGGTGTGGCCGTATATATGGTCCCAAATGTTTGGCAAAGAATGAATTAATATCGCTTAGCGTCGTAATGGTTATTGTGGTGACTTTTATGTTGGAAATGAGAGTTTAATGTCCCAAAATTGATATGGTAAATGTGCGGACTGATTTGGAGATTTTGGTGCACTTAATGTAATCTTTATATATGAGAACCCTTAACATATGTATATGTGTAGTGTGGACGAATGTGAGTCCTATAATATGTCGAAGATCGCGTTACTATCGTTTAGTATTTTAGTTACCGTCGATATGAATTCTAGCTGGAAGTAAGTGCTTAATGACTCAAGAATGATGTTGAGATGGTTGGGGCTGTTTTGAGGCTTATTGTGCGTTGATGTAATTTGTATATTTTATGAGAATGACATCGATATATTGTGGATCGTGATACAAAACATGACTTGAAAATGAGGAAAGAAAATAGGGGGCTGCTCTCGGCTAAGGGGACTGTTTTCGGCCACTTGGAGAAAAAAATTATTTGATTGTTGGAAAAAATTATGTGAATTGTTTAGAATGTTCTTGAATGTTGTTAGTATGGATTTGAGTGAATAATCGAATGTACGAACGATATTGTGGCTTGAAAGTAAGCCATTGAGTTGAATAATTGGAAATTTGTCGAATGATGAAAAAGAGAGCTATTAATGTTATTTTGCCTTCCGAATTTATTATTGATGTTGCTAGATTGGTTATTGTGGTTGTTGTTGTTGATTTTGAGCGAGATAAATTCTCGGGATGGCCTATTTACAGGGGAAATGCTGCCGAATTTTCTGTAGAATTTAACGATTAGTTGGAAGGAATGGCTTAAGTGCCCTTAGCTAATGTTTGGTATTCATTGGCGTATTTGTAGACCTTGGGGAGCCCGAGGCGTAGATTGGAATTACTTTAGATTGGCCATCTTGGAGTGCGTACGAGGTATGTAAAGCAACCTTCTTTCTTTTGGCATGCTTTAGTTTGCATAGGCTAAATTAGAGCCTTAAGGAAACTCCAAATCCGAAATCCGAGCATGTTATGATCCGTATATGTTCCTTGGCACTCTTATGTATGATTGATGAACTATGAACCCTTATGTCTTTGAAATAATCGCTTTCCGAATTTTGCATAAAAAGGGTTCCCTTTAAAGAAGTTCGAAATTTTTGGAATGCCATATCTTGCACAAATATGCTCGGATTACTCCAAATTTTTTTTGTAGAAGTCTATATGACATATGATAGGTATGTTTTCCATAGGCGAGCCCGACTCGGGTAAATAACCACCCGTGGGTCCCGCGACCTTCCTTTATGAAATTTGGAAACCTTTGAAAGAATTTGTTAAGACTATTATTTCGATTTTCAAATATGATCATTTTACTTATGTTTGAATTTATGATAATGATTCGTGCATATGACTACTCACGACTCTATTCGTGCATTCTGTTATTCCTTTCGCCGAGTCCCGGGCCGGTTCTGTTGTCGTGCGCACTTTGTTATACTCCGGAGTTATGCTGTGTTTATGGTTCACCGAGCTACTCGCAAAAGAGGGTCGGGTTCCACTTATATTTGGCGTTATGCGGTGATGTGCTGTGTTATGGCGCCATCGACGAGCGGGCGACCATATTCTTCTGTACCCTATGCATGACTTACATGTTTGAAACTAAACATTTTGATATGATTGGATTTGCACTTATGTTCGGCACTTCTGTTTCATTTATGTCTCAGGTTTGATTTCTGTATATTCTGCTTTGCATACTCAGTACACATTTCGTACTGACCCCCGTTCTTCGGGGGCTGCGTTTCATGCCCGCAGGTACAAACGCACAGTTTGGTGATTCACCAGTTTAGGACATCCCCTTCTGCTGGTTGGAGTGCTCTTCCCATTTCAGAGCATATATGTTGGTATATATTTGTTCGCTGAGTATGTACATATTGGTTCAGAGGTACGGCGGGGCCCTGTCCCGCCATATGTTTTGATCGGTCTGTTTAGTGGTCTGTAGACGTATTTGTGGGTGTGTGTGCCTACTTCTGTACAGTTGTGTTTATATGATTCTATTCGTTATGGCAGCCTTGTCGGCGTGCATTTGTATATGTGTTCTGGGCCGTTGTGCCATTTGATAGCCTTGTCGGCTTTTGACATATTTGATAGCCTTGCCGGCTTTTTGAGATATGTGTATATGTTCGGCGATGTATATTCCGCCGCCTCTTCTGATTCTGATATGATGTTTTGTACGCGCAATCGCGCAAGATAATATTCGTTCTCAACTTTGTTTTAAAATGATGAATATGAAATCCGTGTTAAGTTTTGCTATGATGATTTAGTTTGTATGTCCGTTTGGGTGCCCAAGTAGGGCATCAGTCGCGGCCCACGGGGCTGGGTCGTGACAGAAGTGCACGGGTGGGGTTTCGAGAAAAGTTACTACAGTAAAGAATATAGCGAGACCGCGACAAAAAAGAGAGTACGATAAGTTACCCCATAACGTTGGATTTCCAGAAGTGGTAGGTACTCAATACGGAGGCAAAGTGTTAACATTATTGCTGTTAGATATGTTGGTTGGGAAGTAAGGGGCAGCGGCAACGTTGAGACCACGCAAAAGGACTTACAAGGCATATGGGGGCTAAAACAACTGGTGTATGTATACAGAGAGTGTCGGCGGAAGGTCAAGTCGGGAAATCACCCAACGGATGGCACTAAAGAAGGAACTAGAGAAGCTAGCCACCTCGCAGGAAGAAGCAATGATAGCGTGGGAGTGTGTTAATAAAAGACAAGTTGGTAAGAGGCATGGGAATTTCATCACCCTAAAATGAAAGAAGCAGGTAGCAAAAATTTAAGGCAATGACCCGGATTGCTAGTAGAGGTTGTAAAGCACAGACTGTCTACGGAATTTAGAACACATCGCAATCATAACTAACACCCTTGGTTGCAATTTCAGGCAAAGGTCACCAGGTGAATAAAATGATATTTAGGGAAGCTGGAGAAAAGGGAATGTAGTAGGGAACTCCATCAGTTTGATGGGTCGAGGATAAGCTCTTGGATGTCGTCAATACATGAATGGTCGTTCAGAATGCAATGTGCGCTATATATGTATATTATAACACCCCGGGCTATAAATGGCGGGCATGGTATATATATATATATATATATATATATATATATATATATATATATAATACCCTAGGCTATAACCGGCGAGCATGGCATTAGTGTGCAATTACACCACTGCAGTTGGGCATGTTATATGATGAGATGAGCCCCAAAGAGCAGCGTATATGATATGATACTAGCGCACAGAGGCCTATATATGTATATGTAAAAGAGTTTGTATGCATAATGTACACCCTTAGAGGCATCCAGGTTCCGAGTTGTTTCTTTCCAGTCTTCCTTACTCATGTTATCTTTATGTCATGTTTGTCCTGCCTTACATACTCGGTACACTTTCTGTACTGACATCCCTATGGAGATGCTGCATTCATGCCTGCAGGTCCGACTCCTCAGTTTGACGTACCCCATCAGTAGGTTGCCTCAGCGGTTGACCGGCGAGTTCCACTACTTCCGAAATTTCTTTGCTGTCATTTTGGTATGCACTGTATATATGTATATTTTGGGTATGGCGGGGCCCTGTCCCGACCATTATGTTAATTAGATGCACTCTTAGAGGCTCGTAGACATGTGTCCTGTGTACAGTTTTCTTATGTATAGCCTTGTCGGCTCATGACTAGTGTGTACAACCTTTGGTATGGCCTTGTCGGCCTTGTTATGACTTATGCATCCTCGCGGTGGCCTCGTCGGCTCGTGTACATATATGTATGGGTATAGTCCATGCTTTGCAAGTTGATGATGGTTGACATAATTTCTACTCGTTAGTCTTGTATACCTGTCAGCCCAGGTGTTGTGAGAAATGTATGACATATATTACAGGTAAGGCCCTTACAGTTGGGTGCCAGTCATGCCCCTCCGACTTGGGGTGTGAAACAATGAATACGATACGATAAAATTTAAGTAGCAATGAAGAGAAAAATTATATTTAATGTAACATTACAATACAATAATTAACTAACAACCATCCAAAGTTCCATAATTTCTTGACTGCACCTTGAACAGAGAGCCAGGTTGAATATTTGCAATCACTCAAACATCCCATATATGGCTGTCGGGTCGAAATGCGGACATTAGGCTTTCTGCCAGCTTCAAATTCGGAGCCCAATATATTTTAGAGGTCCAACTCGTCTTCAGTCCGATTGTTAGTATTTGCAGTGAAAATGGACCCCAAAACAGCCGATACTACACAGAGGCAAGAGATTTTAAGTGTCCATTTGGACATGATTTCAAATCAGATTTATTTGAAGTTGAAATCTTTTTACACATGCAATTTAGATTTTTTAAATTGTATTTTTTCTCATAAACGTAAAAATTGCACAACTTGTGAAACTATCAACATTTCCCCAACTCTTATATAATTTTACCAAATGAACAAATCGTAGTTCATAAACAAGGTATGACAATATTTTAAGGCGCTAAATTAATAAATTACATACCTCGTTATTCCTTTTAAAAATAAATTTTCGCAATATAGATAATTTTACTAAGATCCACTTCCAAAAGATCAACAGTAGTAGTAACTAGATATTATTTAATATAATCCTTGTACGGACAATCTCTTCACATCGAGCATGAGTCTTTTTTTACAAGATATAAATTTGTGTGTCAAGTTTTACATTTAAAAATATTTGCAATCAAGATTTAAAATTCCAAATTTTATTTTTTGGAGAATTTGGGATTTGAAATCATGATTTGAAGTTGCAGTTAATATTTTGTATAGATTTTATAAACAAACGCTGATTTGAAATCAAAATGCAAAATTAGACTCCCAAATTTTATGGTCAAATGCCTACTAAGAAGGTGCACTAAATTTTTACCACAGTGAACAAAATACGCTTTACATACTAACAGTCTAATTAAGTATGCATTAATAGGTTAATAAATTTTCACACTAATGATGACTTCATTCACTTATAACATGTTTTAATATCTTCTGGCTTACCAAATGAGCTAGCTGTATAATATCTGAATACATCTCAAGACTCTCCAGAGAAAACTGTCACCAAAAAGCAACAAAAAGAAAAAATTCCTGACTTAACATGATCAAATTACAAATTGATCCATGATTTTGAATTTAATTATCGCACGGTTTCCCAAACTGGCAATATTCGATCTGAACTTAGTTGGCTTCGGACCAAAGTATTGTTAACAAGAAAAAGGAAAAACAAGAAATCAGAAGGATCAATTAACTAAGCTGTAATCAATATCCGTGATCCGTCAGCTTAACAAAGAGGTACGTTTGAAAATATCACAAACTCGCAACACTACCATGTATAACACTACAAATTAAGAGGACAATTACACCCAACCCACAACCCAAAATCAGACCATGGTTCTATATGTACAATCAACTACTTGTCACAAAAACCATAACCCAAATAAAAACACCTAATTAGAATATGTTCAGATTAGCTGCTGTGGTCATGGATGCTGCTATTCCACCAGGATGTGTAGCCAAGTCGGGTTTATTCCTTATTTCAGCACCCACCACCCCTTCTGCATCTTCCTTCTTCACTGCCTTGTCTTCTATAAGCTTGCTCGTTGCATCCTAAAAACACAAGAATTATTTGTAATTTTCATACAATATAGTTAATAGTAACACTTGTAACCTGAAAAAGAATATTAATAGTTTCATATTGCACCGAGTATGTCACAGGAAGCGACATAGAGTATGTCACATGGAGCGACATATTTCTATGAATATCCAAGGAGTGTCAGTGCGGTGGCTAAAATCATCTCAAAGCTGAAGCGAAGAAAAAAGCCTAAGTTACTACAAACCTGTAAAATCTCATTATATAAGGCGGGCTTTAGTTTCACCAGAAGCTCAGCCTAGAGTTGATCGACGTGCGCCCATACTATCCTCCCTAGACCATTTATAGCTATCTAAAATATTGGAGGTTAAAAATCTTTTGGTGCAATAGCTACTGGTGCACATCTACCATTAAATTTGAGGGGATCAATTTCCAATGGTTTAATAAAGTTTTTTTTCCTTTGTCTTTTCCTCTTTATTTAATTTATTTTTTCAAATTTCCCAAATTTGCAAAATTGGAATATCTATTCTCCCTGTGTAATATTAAATCCCAAATTATATTAAACCTAGTAGCAGAGGGGAAAGTACATACAGTCAATGAACTAACTATTAACATTTTCTACATTTTCATTATGTAAAGGTTAAACCTGTCAAATTAGCTCCTAAATCTTCATGATACTACACTCATTATATTGAAATCCTCCTAATTTCTAACTTGCTAAAATGATGCGTCATATGAAAAGACTTACACTTAGAACATCACCAAGAGTGGTCTTGTTATCCGTTCGAGCATTAACGGAAGCTGCACTTTGAGCTTCTGCTCCTATACCTCCCGGCACCGCTTCACTTCGTCCCGTGGCTCTTGCTTCTGCTGCCTGTATTGCTGCAGCGTCGCTCTCCTCAATTGGTTTGTCCCCTGCTGCCTTAAATGCCACTGCCTCTAGAGCTTCACCCACCGTAACTGCCTCCTCCTGAACTCCTGTTGTAGGATATCGTTCGGCTCCTTCTCCATCACCTCCTGCTTCTGATGGATAGATATATTGTGCAACCACCTAAAATTGAACATAATCTTTCATACATAGCTACTAAACCAAATGTGCTCTATACGTAATAAATTTAAACTTGACGGAACCCATTGTACTTGGCGCAAATTATGAAACAAAACTTAGTATTTGCTAATATATTCATACATAAAAGATAGTATTGGATTCACTTGAACTCTTAGAATTAAGATACATTTACATTTTTTTCATTTTGACAATTCTTTGCTTTAAACTTTTCTATATTTTATTCAAAGCACCACCACTGTCAATTATCTCGATGTCGGTCGAATTAAGGGAAGAGGGAATCCCAAGTATTCGGATCAATCAAAAGTTCAATTCGATCCAAACTACTCATTTTCTAATGATATTCACATCATTTTTTAGTTCTAAAATTTCTTATAATTTAATCCATAACAATTTTCGCATTGAACCCACAAATGCCTGTACAAGGTCTTACTTAGTTAAAAGTCCAAAAAAGGAAAGTTAGAAAAAGAAAAAGTTTCCTGTCTTAGTTTCACTAGGCTCCTTGAACTAGCTACTACGGCGCAATGTGCTTGCTTGAACGTGCCCCACCCTTGGTTGGTCATTAATTAATCAATTTTTTCTTAGTTATATTAGGGGAGGAGAAAGGAAGAAAAGCAAAGAGAATAGTACACTAGTGATGAGATTTGAATCCTCCACACCTCAACGATAGAAGATATGGAGCTCAGCAACTGAGCTCAACCCCTGCTTTAAACTTTAAATAGTATCTTTAATATAACATTTTCGAGATCTTTAGAGTATTTTTTTAAACTATATGTCAAAAAAGTTCTTTTACATCTTAAACTCCATGGTTGGTGGCAGAGGCACATTGAAGCGAGGGGTTCATATGATAACTCAATTTCTTTTGATTATTATACATGTATATTACAAGTCAAAAATAATAAAATGCATGAAAATATAAGAATTAAATCCCCTTGACTTGAAACACAAGTTTGATAAGCATAATCTATTTTTTTAATAAATGAATCTTCTTGATGAAATTTTTGGCTCCACCATTGCCCATGATATTCCTCTATTTTAATTTATTTCTCGTACTTTCCTTTCTTGTTAGTTTAAAAAAGGATGCATTTCCCTAATTTGAAAGCTTTGTAATTTCCTTTCTAGTTCGTTTAAAAAAGAATTGCCTTTTCTAGTTCGTTTAAAAAAGAACGCCTTTCCCTAGTTTAAAAACTCATTTCAGCTCCACATGATATGTCTAAAATCACAAGACTAAAGGATATTTTAGCATATTACATATATTTTTATTTAATAAGAATCAAATTCGAAAGTCTTTCTTTATTTTCTTAACCAATTAAACTAAGACAAGCAAATTGAAATGCGAAAGTATCTTATTTAGGAGTTGATATATATACCTCTCCACCGATTGATTCAGAGACAATGCGAGTGCCACCAACCTCAGCTTGAGAAACAGTAACACCCGGATCTCTCGCGAGATCCGATATGTCATCACCATCTACCACACCTCTACGCTCATTTTGGGCTGCAGCTGACTGCATGAGCGATGCAGGCCCACCTTTTGGTACATGACCCAACGCTACACTCTCTGCTGACTGCATGATTGCTGCATCTTGTGGTGCTATCATTTTTGAACCAAGTTCACTCGACACCGGAAACACGTCCCCATATTTAACAGGTATTTCTTGACTCATACTTTAATGTTCTCTAACTTTACACGGTTGCTCAAATGCTAAGTACCCTCCAACTCCAATGCGAAGGTTGTGAGTTCAAAAAGAAAGAAAAAAGAAGCTCATATGGGAGGGTTATAAAGAAATTCCTTTTAAAGAAAAAAGAGAAGGCCAAGAAACAGAAGCTCCATTAAGGTGATGAGGCGGTACTACCAAAATAGATTTAAAGTTGAAAATGTATACACGTGTTGAAGGACTTGGTGAAACACTTCAATATTGATTTTACAGGTGGTGGTTTGTACATTGCGGTGTGATCCCAACCAACCAATTGTTTCTTTAAACAAAACTGAATACTCAACCATATAAAAATTGAAAAAAAAATTAATTCTGTTAAATTATTGAGATTTTCAGGAGTGAATTTCAAGTATAATATTAATTTAACTATGCCAATGTTTTTTTTCACGCCTTTGTTCCTAAAATCGGCGTAACCTACGTTACGTTTATTTGGTGAAAATAATGTTATGAATTTTTGGAGAGAGATGCAAACAATAAGGTAGAAAATATGAATAAAAATTATTTTATACTCTCTCCGTTTTAATTTATGTGAACTCATTTGACTGGGCACGACATTTAAAAAAGAGTGAAGACTTTTGAAACTTGTGGTTCAAAATAAGTCTTGAATATTTGTGTGGTTGTAAATCATTTCATAAAGTGAATTTGTTTCCAAATTAAGAAAGAGGTCATTCATTTTGGCACAGACTAAAAAAGAAATAGGTTCACATAAATTGAAACAGTGAGAGTATAAATTTTATTAATCATAAGCCTTTATATAGGCACATAAATAAAGTAGTAGACTCCTCTTACAACTAAAATATTAGACTCTTACTAAGATTAGAAAACTGAATATTCTACTCATCAACTTAAACTCCTGTTATAACTAAACAACTAATTATTTTAGAAAACTGTAGCAATAACAGATGCAAAATTCAACATTCTTCCTTGCTTTTGTTGCTACAATATAAAAAAGTTGCTCCTCCTTAATTTCATCTCTAGCCATTTGTGCTTATGGATTTTTTTTTTTTTTTTGAGTATTTTTAAACTTGCACACATCTGTAACCCGAGTCTTTCTTCTTCTTCTTCTTAAGCTCAATTTTCTTGCATTTTTTCATCACATGCTTCAAGCGTATTTCTCCATGACAATTGTTCTATTTCGCCCATTGAAAATAATTGTGTAACTTTTATTTTCAAACGGAAGAGAATATTCTTACACATTGTAAAATTGCTTAACTTCATCTCCACTAACCAAATATGATAGTTTTCACTAGTAAAGGTTTGTGAGACACTCAAAGAGAGATATTGCTTGTTATGGTTGAAAAAGTAATGTTAAAGGTAAAATGGATTAAAATTGGATTGCTTAAAAATAGCCCTAAGCGTTAAAATAAGCCTGAGTTAAGATAAGTTGAAAATAGCTCTGAGCGTTAAAACCGGTTGAAAATAGTCTTGAGCGTCAACAATAACCACGCGTTAAAATGGGTTGGAAATAGGTATGAGTTAAATGTGGTCCAAAGTATTTCTTCTTCAAATGCTCAGACCCATTAAGATCAATGAAGGCTCTGATAACAACAAGTTAGCAAATATGAATAAAAACTGTCTCATCTAAATTTTATTACTCATGTGCCTTTATATAGGCACATAAATAAAAGAGTAGACTCCTCCTACAACTAAAGTATTAAACTCTTACTAAAATTAAAAAAACTGAATATTCTACTAATCAACTTAGACTCCTCTTATAACTAAACAATTAATTATTCTAGAAAACTATAGCAGTAACAGATGCAAAATCGAACAAATAATTTATTTATCTAGCAAATATTGAGTAAATTTTATCAGGCATTTAGGATAAAATTTACCCGGTTGGAAAATGTAACATTATTTGATGAGAAAATATTTATTACGTAACTATTATTTGTTTGACATGAATATTTATTGAAACAAATGCCACCTTTTAAGCATTTGACGTACGGTCGAAATAAAAAGAATTTTAACGAAGCTATGAATTATATTTCGCAAATGACAAATCTTAAAGAGTTAAAGGTACCAAGTTCGATTATGCAAGAGTTGAGAATTTATGATCATTTCAAGCTTCAATTGCCGCGAGAGATAAATTACCCTCTCCGTGAAGGTGGAATCGCTTAATTTCGATAGTAAAAAAAGTAACATCACAAATTGCATGTTACGGAACATCTTGTCTCATTTTACTGGCACTGATTATAGAATGCTAAATTTTTTTAGAAATCAGCAATAGTTGGCCACACTAACTTTAATCGTATATGTGAGACTGCTTTTTCAGGAGAGGCCTTTGCGAAGTGTTTTTTGCTACATATATTTTTTCCCCAACTGAAATTAAAACAAAAATTAAGAAAGAGATTGAAATTTATTCACAAACGCAAAGATAACCTGTTATTTTTCTGTCTAGCACTTTGATGATTTACTAGCAGATAAGGATAGGCTGATACCTGATTGAGAGGAAAACCATATTCCAGAGTTTTTTGTTGAAAATAACTTGTTCAAATATTAGTACTAGCTTTACATAGAAAATACGAGGGGTAATAAGTTCTTTGACAGAGTTTTATTCTTATTCTATATATATATATATATATATATATATATATATATATATATATATATATATATATATATCTACACAAACAGCATATATACACATATATCTTTAACAAAATACCATCCTTTTTAACTTCTCAAATTCTTTTTCTCGTGATTAAGCCTTGCAGCAGTTACAATGGAATCTGCAACACCACCTGGATATGGTGAAAGTCCTTCCTTATTCCTCAGTTCTACATTTAGGATGCCCTCTGCCTCCACTTTCGTTACTGCCTTGTCATCTGGTAGCTTAGCTTTTGCATCCCTCCAATTATGAAACACAACAAAAAGATAGTCTTACTTAGCTCACATGTTGCAAATTGAGGTATAGCTAGCATTTGTAGCTGAAATTTTGCATCTTTCCAATTACGTACACAAAAGAAATATATGGTTTTAACTAGCTCACGTGTTAAAACACGTAAAAGATTTGAAAAAACAATTTTCTTCTAACAATTTTCTTCTATTCATGATGAGAGGGCAAGAGATCCTATCACCCTGGAGCTCTAGGATATTAGTACTTTTGAGTTACTAAATTCCTAAATTAATTATTTATACATACTCTCTTCATTTCAATTTATGTGAACTCATTTGACTGGGCATAAAATTTCAGAAAGAAGAGAAGACTTTTAAGCTTGAAGTGTTAAATGAGGCACATATATTTTGTGTGACTATAAATTATTGCATAAAAGTAATTATTTTCAAATATAGAAAGAAGTTACTCTTTTTTAGTACGGCATAATAAGAAAATAGATTCACATAAATTGAAACGGAAAGAGTGTAAAATAAATTTCTAAGATTAACTACAAGATTCAAATCAAAACTATTGTGTGATGCACAACTTTGCTTCTCTGCTCTCCAAGCTCTGTGCCTAGACTTGAAAACACCTTGTTTTATGTGCAGCTGCCGATTGAGCAGCAGCTGCTATCCCTCCAGCAATAATTTGGCCACGGCCAGTTGCTCTAATCTCTGCAGCCTCGATGGCTGCAGCGTCGCTCTGGTCCACAAGTTTGTCCCCTGCTGTTCCGGCTGCTGCCTCAAGGGCTTGTCCTATTGTCATTGCCTCAGCGGGGACATCGTCCGATGGAGATTTCAGCTTTGTACCCGGTGGTTGCACGTATTGTCCCATAACCTATTTCATACCTTAGTCATTAGTTCGTACAGTTGACATAAAACCAATTACCTACAAATTTTTCACCAATAATTTAAACTTTCAAATGAAGGGCGAACCCCCGGAAGCATCCAATAATTCTTGCGTTCAAGCATTAAGGTAGGCTCATCACACTCCCTGGGGTGAGTGCATCCCTTTCCGGACCTTGCTAAGGTGAGATGTTTTGTGCACCTTAATTTGAACTTCAAATGACATAATTTGTTCATAACACAATAGAGGCAAGTCTTATAGATTTGTATCATAGCATCATCTGGAGTAATATTATAGAGAGAAAATATTTTACATGCTTGATCGATAAGAAGAACATTTGAAATAAATAAAAAGTTTACCCTTTCTGAAAGTAAAACAGAGAAAAGTATAACTACCATCAACAGTGGGAAGGTAATTCTTACACCAGCAGGTCAACCGAAAATAACTATACTCGCGCATAAAAAGTATAGTAAAACGAAAAAAAGTTACTATCCATCAATAACAACTTAGTCACAGTTTTTTTTTTTTTTAAAATCAAATTATCAATTGATAATTATTACTCCCTCTGTCTCAATTTGTGTGATACTTTTGGGTTCTCGAGATTCAAACTGCATGCATTTTTTCACCAAATTGATAGAATGAGAGAAGTTGCAACTAGCTAGTTTTTAAATATATAAATTTTAATTTTAAAATATGGAGTTAATCTAATCTAATTTAACTTCAAAGTGTCAAATTGACTTTCAAAAAGTGAAAAATGTCACATAAATCGGGACGGAGGGAGTAAGAGATATACCGGTAGTAAATATTTAAATGAATGATCTAATCTTTTATAGTGTTATAGTGTTAGTGCACAGGACTTAATCTCAAAGTACAATTACAGAACATAAGATAGGTTAACTGTAACCACAAGTTAAACTATAGTGTAACTAAAGATTCTTTACGTTATATAACTTTATATAAGTTTAGCAGAGAACATGTAAAAGTAGACGGGTATATACGCACCTGTCCACCGATAGCCTCGGTGAAAACCTGTTGACCATTGACTTCCTCCTTAGATATAGCAACGCCATCATGGCTGGTGACATTGGTTACTGCATCATGAGGTAGAAGGCCTCGCCTCTCGTTTATATCAGCAGCGGATTGGGCGAGTGCAGCAGGGCCACCTTTTTTAACATTGCCGATTGCCATGCTTTCGGCTGCTTGCATGGCTGCTGCATCTTTTTGAGCTATAAGCTTTCTACCTACTTCACCTGAATGTTGGAAATATTAACCATATCAATTAGAAAATTAAATAAAAGGATAGAATCACTTATTGGATTAACGCTGCGTCGTGGAACAAGCCACTGCCAAGGGCGATTTCGATTTAATTCCGGTGAAAATCGTGAAGACCCGGCACTCCCAAACACTTGCACGTGGTTGGAAGTTTGGAGGTTTGGAAATTTGGAGGTTGTCCAAAATAATTGTCGAAAATAACTTAAGAAGATGTTGGGGTGTGTTTTATGTTCACCAGTGTGCCTGCTAATATAGGACAATGCAAGATCGGTTGCAAAGATAAGAAATATGGTGATAAATGAACACTAATGGAAGTAAAAAACCATTACACCATATCTTACAAAATTCATTTGGAATGAACACGACGTTCAGTTCGTTTTGAATGAATACGTTCATATTCTTGTAACGTATTTGTATTCTTTGCATTACGCAAAAGGTAGAGGTTGGATTAATTTCACACCTGACTCTTCAAACACGTCTCCGTATTTGATGGGTTCACCTAATTCTTCAGCCATGCTCTGTTGTTCCTTGCTAATGTCTTTTTCGATCGGCTTAGATAGTTCGATTCCTAAATCTATTTGTATTGGAATAAGCAGGGGTAAGCAGCTACTTTAATATATACATGCATGTTGTGACAGCAAATCATGAAACATAGAACATTGACACGTGTTGATCATAGCCGTCAATCTTCGCACCAGAAGCGTCTTGAGTTCAACACGTACGACAAGATCTGTATGACGCCGTTCTCTCCTGTTTCGTCATTTTAAAGGATACTAGTCATATATGCCCTTGCGATGCACGGACCGAACATGTTTATTCACTTTAATTAGCCTATTTTAAAAATTTGTATTTTGTAAATAATTTTTAAAAATTTGTCATAGTCATGACCATGAAAGTTATTCATCAATGTGAAAAAAAAAATTAGTAAGAAGGTGAGAGAAAATTAATATTTAGATTTTAGATTTTTTCTTTTAAATTGTTTAATATCTTATATGTATACCGATAAGTTGATATCCATCTCAATTAATTAACTGTTCAGATCCAAACATAAGAACCATTGTTGTATATATTGGCTTTTTTAAAAGCAAAACTAATAAAATATTTTTGTTAAATTAATTAAAAAATATGAGGAAATAAATGTGTCGGATAATTAAAATTGAAGTGCATACGTCTATGGAATAAATATTAAGTATTATGACATATTAGAAATGCGATATGTTATATCGTAAATCACCAAATTTTAATTCCGAAATGAAAATATAAAGTAATATCTTTTATAAATGTAAAAAAAACATTAATCAGAGAATGCAAAGGAGAGTAAGATAATTAAAGTATTGATAAAGAAGGAAAACGAGTCTTCCTTCTTTCTTAATACTTTAAACGTGAAAAGAGGACGAACAATAGCAATACAAATTTGTACCAAAAGTTATATAAATTGCACACTTTAACCAACTACTTATTTATCCACTTAGACATTTGTCATAATCTCTCTCCAATAGACTACTTTCAAGAATATTTATTAGAAAGGATTAATTCTATTTTGGTTTTATCAATGAACAAGTAATTTGAACACACACATATTATATTTTTCAAGAGCGCGAAAAGTCAAAAGTGAACAAGTAAAAGTTCATGGAGGAAATAAATGTGTCGGAGAATTAAAATAGAAGTGCACACGTGTATACATGAGAAGAAAATAAATATTCAGTACTATGGCATATATCCGTGTGGGATTTATTAATTCTTAAAGAATGTGAAAAGTCAAAAATGAACAAGTAAAAGTGCACGGAGGATATAAATGTGTCGGAGAATTAAAATAGAAGTGCACACATGTACACATGAGAAGAGAATAAATATTCAGTACTATAGCATATATCCACGTGGGATTTATTAATTCTTAAAGAATGTGAAAAGTCAAAAGTGTACAATTTGTGAAGCTTTTGGTACAAGTTTGGGCAGCTGTGTTCGTACCCCCAAGTCACTTATATATATTAGAAACATGGGAAGAAAATAAATATTCAGCAAAAACGTGAAAAGTCAAAAGTGAAGAAGTAAAAGTGCACGGACGAAACAAATATGTGTCGGAGAATTAAAATAGAAGTGTACACGTGTATACATGAGAAAAGAATAAATATTCAGTACTATGGCATATATCCACGTGGAATTTATTAATTCTTAAAGAATGTGAAAAGTCAAAAGTGAACATATTAAAGTGCACGGACGAAATAAATTTGTGTAGGAGAATTAAAATTTGAAGTGCATACATCTATACATGAGAAGGGAATAAATATTAAGTATTATGACATATGTTTACGTGGGATATAAAAATAGTTGGATAAAGTGTACAAGTTATATACCTCATGGTACAAGCATTCATTGCGTGTTCAATTTGTGAAGCTCATGGGAAGAAAATAAATATTCAGCAAAAACGTGAAAAGCCAAAAGTGAACAAGTAAAAGTGCACGGAGGAAATAAATATGTGTCGGAGAATTAAAATAGAAGTGCACACGTGTATACAAGAGAAGAGAATAAATATTCAGTACTATGACATATATCCACGTGAGATTTATTAATTCTTAAAGAATGTGAAAAGTCAAAAGTGAACATATTAAAGTGAACGGACGAAATAAATTTGTGTAAGAGAATTAAAGTGAACTGCATATGTCTATACATGAGAAGAGAATAAATATTCAGCTAGAATACAAAAAGTCAAAAGTGAACAAGTAAAAGTGCACGGAAGAAATAAATGTGTCGGAGAATTAAATTTAAAGTGCATACGTCTATACATGAGAAGAGAATAAATATTAAGTACTATGACATATGTCTACGTGGGATATAAAAATAGTTTAATAAAGTGTACAAGTTATATAGATCATTGTACAAACATTCATTGCGTGGACAACTTATGAAGCTCATTGTACAAGTGGCGGCAGTTGTGTCGGTACCCCCACCGCACTTATATATAATGAAAATATAACACTTCTTAAACTCCTTGCTCAATAAAGTTAAAATCCTTACAATAGATTGCTTCAATACAATGTCTACAGATTCTTCTACATCTACAATGGAGAAAGTTTGCCATTTTTCTATTGTAATCGATAAATGGTAAACACTTAATATTCGTTCGCATTTACATTAGTTTTTAATAGTTAAAGTAAAAATAAATATAACATAATAATGATTAATAAATACTAAATGCATGTAGAAAAAAATTGCAGTCATCAATCAAGAAGTTTAAACATCGAAACTTTTATTATCGATAAATTCCTTTATTTTCAAGGAGTATATGGACTTCTCAACATACTATACCAAGTAGACTGACGGCTCCATAATCTTGTTGATCAATTGTTTTGATAATCTTTACAAATTTATTTTAAATTTTATATCTTCCCTTTTTTACACGCGATTGTTATTTTTACACATAAGCAATTTGAAATTAATGCACAAAGAATATTTTCAAGATTTTTTTTTTTTAATTCAAATCGTTAAAAAGCTATATTCAACCATTTCCCCTTGGAATTTTCACCTCTCTATATTAGTGGTATTTTCATTTCAAATCAGTTCCAAAAACTCGTGCACCACACTTTTCTAGTGACAAGAATTTCGAAATGAAATCAAAGATAATGCCAGGTATCCATTTCGAAGCAAAAAATTTCGATCAACATATTACAACTAACTTCTTAAGTAACAAAACAAAAATTGGTGACTTTCTCAACGGCTAACTTATTTACCGTATTGTCATTAATAATGAGTTTTTAGTGTAACAATTTGTTACAGAGCTAGCTAATGTATAAAAACTAATCACTCCCTTGATCTCTTTGTTTCACTGCAGAGCCATGTGTATTGTCAAGGTGTTCCTTCAGCTGTGGTAGCTTTATACTGTATAAATATAGTACTATATATTTCTTCTGACTAACTACTTATAATCTTCATAATCCTATTCCATTGCAATAGAAAATGACCAATCGACAGTAGAACACCGAACATCAGAACGTGCATGTGAAGTTCCCAGAGTTCCTTTACTACAACAGGCTACCGTTATAAAAAATATATATATATATTCTTTTAACTTTTTCTTTGTAAAAATGGAGACACCTTTACCATTAAAATGTGCCCATCTAGAGTGACTATATTTGGTAGAATATTGAAAAGCCACCCCAACCAGAATCTATTCCTGTCCCGCTTGCAATGAAAGAGATGGCGAATAGTTCAATTTTAGTGTAATTTCAGGTGAGGTTATTTGGCTGCAAAAAGAACAGTGATGACAATTCCCAAGATAAAAGTTAAAAGTCTTCAGATCCATCCTCTTCTCGACATCATGGTAGCATGAGGAGCCTCAACTTTCACATCAGACTAGACTAAGGATTTGTCTTCGCCAGCAAGTGAAATGGCACATATTTGTGCTGTTGACACAAGGGAGAGAGTGAAGCTAACATTAGAAAGACCCCACTTATCAGTTATCTCATCACCAGAACTATACTTGTAGCATCTAATAAAACTGTAGTAATAACCAGAAAAAAGGAACTGGACCGGCTTCTGGTTCATCAAATTCATTTGAGAAGAAAATTATCTGGATTGTGACAACACTTGAAGCAACAAAACAGGTATTCCCGAAACATCTGATATTAGTGACGGAAAGAACTTGCCAAAGAAGTTGCTTTTGTCAATGTTTACAGCAACCAGAAGAAAAGACACATAGCACATGTTCCAGGACTACCCTGGATGATAATGCAACTAGACATAGTCCCACACTGCAATAATAGACTTTTGTTGAACATCCTAAAGTTAAGGATCCATGTCAAAGTTTCCGCAGAGGCTTGGGTCACGGAACTCTAAATTGATGAGCATATAACCCACTACATGATGCGGGAGCAGAAAATTACCACTAAAATAAGTTCGACTTTTGTGAGATCAGTTCTATGGATTTGATGTACTGAGTCAAATTACAATATTACCACGACCAGAGATTGACAGCTCCAGAACCTCTTTAAACTCTGAGCAAAAAGACCGATAGCTGCAAAGGAACTACAACTAAGGCCCTCTCTGGGCTCCAAGACGATTAAAAATCCTTAGGCCAGTATGGCAAAAGTTGGCATACCACATAGCCGTGGGAAGCCACATAGATATTATTGAACCATGAGTTTGCTTTAGGTTGTTTAGGCCAGCAGGAAACAGAGTAAAATGGTTAATCTGTTCCTAGTGCCCCCTATCACCATAACATGCCAACAAATTATTCAGTTCTGCACTTTAAAATATGTAACTAGAATAATAAACTCAAAAGGTTACAGAGTTCAACTACAGAAATCTCTTTAAAATTAAAATCTTTTTCAGACAGCAAGGGATTTGCCTTCTGGGTCGAGCTCGTCGCACGGGGCTTGCCTAGTGCGGGTTACCTCTTCTGTGTGGTTTGCAAGCTATTGCACAGGAGTTGGGTTTACCTATGCGTACCCGAAGGGTAGCGGCTGCGAGTTCCGATGTTATATATATATAGGCTCAGCTCTCCAGCCTTTCAATATCCTGAATAATTCTATTTTATATGCAAAGCAGATTGAATCTAGAAACTCTTAGTAATAGTTACTGCAACAGAGGTGCTGATAAGAGTATACTGAGGAACTATGCAGCGAATGACTTTTGCACAGCACAATGACAGATAAAACAGTATCAGAGCAAGTTCAATTATTGAAAGGATAGAACCAAGAAACCTTCGATTGGACATTATCGGCCAAGCGTAGAAGTTGTATAAAATACAACTAGTCGGATTCTAATCTTTGTCTTCGTCAACTTAAGAACCAACTTCTGGATCGACACTTTTGGCACTTTCAGGTGTCATGATGCGTCCAGTCATAGGATCAACTGGTCGAGTGTCTCGTGGACCGCCTTTTTGTCCCATAGCCAACATAGGTGGAGGAGGTAATACGCCTGCTCGGAAAAGAAGACGTTGAACTGGTTCTGACGGCTGTGCACCAACGGATAACCAATATCTGCAGAACCACAAATATCAGGTAAAGGATACATGATTGTGTGATTCTGACAGCTATCTGATGATTAAGAGTGTAAGAACCTACAACTTTAGTTCCTGCAACAACTAAAGCAAAGTCACAGTACAACCAATTGAGCACTACTTTTCTGTTGGACCTTTGCAAGACTAAAACTTGAGTGACCACAATCTCATAAACAGGAAACAGGTAATCAGCTTCAGGATTTACATATTATTAGTTATGCTCCTGTCTGATATGAATCAATATGAACAGCGATCAAGCACTTTGAGTGATCGTCCCTACAGTAATAGGGACCTTCCTTTTCCTGACCGGCTAATAGGTCATAAGTCATCTGATATACACTAGAAAGGAGTTTCAGTCCTTTCAAGGGATCACTTTGCAAATATCTGTATAACTGCACCTTTATTTGGAAATATATTGAGCTTTTTACATGAAATTGTTTTATGTTAAAGCCTGTCCTAAAACAGTGATCAACTTAATCCTTTGAAGGACTCACGAAAAACAATAGCAAAAACAAAAAAGTTTATGCAGCAGCACAGTGCTAGAGTTATTTCTAAGAATTTAAAGAAAAAGGTCGACAAATACCAACTACAATTTAACTCCGTCCCTGCCTAACCCAGCCAAAATGAGTCCCTGGAGCGAAAAAAGAGATCCTAACTAACAAATGTCATTTCTTAATCTGCCTTGAAGTGTTGCGTGATAATTAACCTTTCAAAATCACAGCCACACACTCCTAATTTGCTAAACCAAGTCCACAAATACATACTATTAAATTATGTGTGGCATCCAGTCGACAAATGAACCATTTTATCATGTTTACGGTTCATGTCCACAGTAACAGAATAAACAAGAAAATAAAGATGATAAGATCTATGATTATACCAAACACAACGATCACTAATGTTTAGCTTCATCTGCAGCCAAGCAAGTTCTAACCGATCATTGTCACTCGAGGTTTACAGTACCACAGAGAACCAATTATTATTGTGAATGTAGAGCATCATTCCTACAACTTACAGACGACAAAGACGACAAACCCTATCTGCTGGAAGAGTGTCCACTTAATTATTTGCACACCCCTTAAGAAAATATTAACTCCTAGAAAAAAAAATTGGGTAATTTGACTAAACTGCCCCTAATTAAATAGATATTGGGATTTGATCACATAGCACTTAATAGCGGCAAATCTGAAAAAAATAAGGTTAATTCTTTCTTGATTTGATAAGTGGACACTCTTTTTGATCCAAGGAAAAAGGGCTAAGTGGACACTCTTTTTGATCCAGAGGGAGTATAATGCTTCTTGTCCCTACAACTAAATATGTTCAATGAATCTCAATTGAAATTGTTATCTTTGCCTTTTCGCCAACATAATTTTTATTGCTCCATAACCTCCTTAGATCCAGTTGCATCTTTTTCACACAATTTCCTTGATAACTCAATTCAAATAGTTTGGTTGCTCCCTCGTATCTGCAATAGTCACCCTAGAAATTATCCAAAACACTTTAAATTGCTTCCTTATATATATATCTGCAACAGTCACCCTAGAAATTCCCCACACTTTAAATTGCTGCATTCAGTCAGCTCCCTGTTCCACACTCACTCATTCTTTAGAGGCAGCTAATGAGAAAATTTTGTACATGTTTTATTTCTGTTCCAGGCATATGCATCTGACAGCAATCTGCTTTCGGCAGCATATTCAGCCAATTCATACAACAACTATATTCTTTTTGAAGGACTAACGACCAGATGAACAGAAAATTTAAAATAGCAAATTAGCAAAATCTGATTTTTGTGACTACACTGTTATTCTTGATCCTACAGCTATAAACCAGCCTTAACCGTTCACATTCATAGCAATACAAAAATTTCAATGATTCTGTAGATCAAATAAGCTTTGCCAAAATAGCAAAGCTATACCAATGTTGAGCTTCCAGCCTTCCACAGCCTGCAGAAGCAACTGAATCATTACCTTTTTGAGTAGTCTTATCACCTTTGAGTAGTCTTACCATATTCTTTGTCAGACAACAACAAAAGCACGATACATGAACTAAAAGTAGATTAATATATCTTTGTCTAGTATCTACAGAACCCTGTAACCTGTTCTCCCTATCTGAACTTTAACAAGAGTGAAAATGCAATTCAAGATTATCTAAGTTATAAATGGAACTCATGAAATTGGGAATGATAACAAAAGCAAGTTAACAACAAGTTTGGAAATTTACTTACTTTAACCTGTCAAAATTAAGACCCATCCGTTTGCCACCATCTTGACCTGTACAAAAGAATATTGTACAAGATATTCATCAGCACCTCAACAAATATATTCCTTCATACTACATACCCCTACCAGCCTAAATTGAATACAGTTCTTTGATAACTCAAAATTTTGAATTCAAGATTCAACAACTAATGTTTCTGTCAACAAAACCTTTATACAATACTAGATAACAGCCCAAAATCGATCAGTTAAAAGAAGAGAAAATAAAGGGTGTGTTTGGCATGGAAGAAAACATTTTACAGAAAATGTTTTCCAATTCTCCCATGTTTTGTGGGTCAAATTTTTTGAAAAACACGTTCCTTAAAAATTAGGGAAATGACCTCCCTAATTGAAGTAGAGAAAACAAGCTCCACAAATAGCATTCCACATTGATTGTGTCCTCCCCACCCTCCAACAAACCTCATCTTCACCCCCCAGTTCCCATAGTATATTTGTCAAGACTATATACAAATGCTTTTTAGGATGATATGTTTTGGTTACATATCGAACACAAAAAAATAGGTAAGAAACCCACTTATTTTCCTACATAACATTTTCTTTCCTAAGTTGAAAGATGACAATTTTCAAATGGGGTTCATCCAAAGTAAGGTGAAATGACTAATATAACAAATTAATAAGCAAAATGAAATAAATGAATTGCACATGACAACAGCAAAATCTTCACATATTTCAAAAGGGGTTAAACCTTGTCTAAAAATAGGAAAAATAGAGGTTACCTGGGAGAGGATTGTAGTAACCAAGGACTTCCAAGTGTTTGCCGTCTCTGGGAGATCTGCTATCGGCAGCCATTACTCTGTAAAAGGGTTTGTTTTTGCAACCAAACCGAGACAACCGCAATCTTACCACCATCTTTAATCACTGCCTCTTCTTTGCTGCAAATTCTGACAATACGCATAGACAAACACCGCTGCTTTTCTCTTTTCCCCGAAAGATCTATTTTTCGTCTGAGGGTAAAGTTCAAAACAGTTTCTTAATTATCTACTTTATTAAGCTGGAAGTCATATTTAAAGGTACAACTTTTGTAGTTTTTGCGATTTTTAATTTATTTTTAAAGTTTAATGCAGTTTTTTTAGGTGTAACTCCGTTAACACCTAATTTTTTACCTCTTCTAATTCATTTTAATTACCCAGAGTCCTTGAATATCAAACGGAGGGAAATATGCATTTTTAGAAGTCAAAATGATTTTATAAAATTATTTGGATAATATTTTACCATCCTTATTTGGTAAAATAATTTCTATAATGTTATAAATCATTTGGAAATTAATTTGCAACAATTATGATATATTTGCTAAATTTAATCAAGGAAATAGTTTAAAATAATTATTTATTTAATTGTTTAAATTTTGTCCTTAATTGTTTAAGCCGATTAAGGCCATTATTGCAAAAAACTAGCCCTTAATTGTTTAATTAAGTTAATTTTGGCCATGGTTGAAACAACCAAATTCATGGTTGAAGTTCAATTAGGTCATAAATGCAATTAGCTTTTATTTTAATTAAGCCGAATATAGCCATGATTGAAATAGCCTATTGGATAGGTCAAGGTTAATTTGAGGCTACGTTTGCAATTAAAGTCCCTCTGCTTAATTAGCCATGATTATTTGGTTAATTAATCTTAAGTTGACCATGATTAAGGGGGTTAAATTACTTGATCTTTCTTAATTATGGTCAGTTATTAAAATAAGTGTCAGGTTCTCATGCATATACACGGATATACATGTGTATACATGCATATCACGTGTATATACATATATATATATATGAAGGGCCATTTTCCTATCTCTTTAAAAGCTGGCTAGGCCTGGTCCAATAAGGACCATGATCTGGCTCAAGCCAAAAGATAAAGGGGTAATAGCCCCCTTTTCCCATTCAGTTGATACCAATCGACCCCTTAAGTGCAAACAAAGGGTTTCTCTAAAGCCGACACTCCTCTACTCTCTCTCCTCGTGGTCATCGGCCTGAAAATGGAAAAGGGTCCACTTGTTTTCGCTTTATGCAGTTGTTGCTTGACTATTTCGGGTAAAACAATTAATGCTTTACCCTTTCTCCATCGGTACACCACCAAACGAGGTATTGCTTTGTTCTTTTTCTTTATTCTTTTACGAATTATCGGTCAAATAGGATTGAACTCTTAACGGATTTTGTTGTGTTCGTTCTTGAATCCACGAATTTCATTGGATATGGGTGACTTGAGGGGGAAACCAAGAGGGTTTTTCCCCCAGTTTGATTATCCCACATCGAAATTTAGGGCAAAGGTTTCAGATTTGGGGTTCTATATAAAGAACCCCATTGTTACCATTTTAGACAGACCTGAAATCAAACACCATCATATATTCACAAAAAAAAAATCTGAAAATACCTAGGGTTTTTGCAATTTGCTTTGAAACCTTTAATTTTTTTCAAAATAGTTAAGTTTTAAACTTATTTGTTTCTCGTTTGTGACTGAGCTTGAAGTGAAAGGAGGATAAAGAGGTCTCCAATTTCAAACTCGACCAAGGCTGCGCACAGAAAAGGTGATTTTCTCTCATTTTGTTTATTTTCTTGCATTTCTTGTTTGCCTATGTGTTTATGTGTTATTTGTGTTCTTAGTTTATTTTTAGTCTTGCTTAGCTAGCTATGTATGTGTAGTTTCAGTATTTTCTTTAAGCATGTTAGTATAGTTTAGATTAGTCCAGTACTGATTAGCTAATCTGTGTTATTGTCTATCAAATAATATGCTTATAGACTCTGTTTGACTTAGTTAGCTTTGCTTAATCACGTGATTAGCTTAGATTTAAAGCTGTTAACCATGCTTGATTTTAGTTAATCATAGGATTAGTTCAAATTTGTAGTTGTCTATTATGCTTAATCTTACTTAGTTAATTTGTAAGTCGGCTTAATCATAGGGTTAATTTTAAGTCGGCGGTAACCGACTTTCAACTTCAATATAAGACCAACATCTGGTATTAAGGCCTCATTTCTCCACTCTTTTTAACCAAAAACCATCTGAGAGACCCAAGGAACATTAAAGGATCATTATGTGAGTGGATTAAAGTAACGGGACTATATACGAGGCTCGGGAAGCGTATAGGGTTTTGTAGCTCTTGTTCTAAACATCAAATCTTGACGGGACGAAGGAATCTATTGAAGATAAATAAGATTTCAAACTCTTCCACCCTTGATTGAGGTAAGGATATTCTTTACTATTGATATTATGAATCGTATTATGGAGATTTAGTTGCTAAAGCTTCGTAAAGTCGATTGATTAATTGAGAAGTTAGGTAAACATCATGTGGGATGTTTTATTGAGTATATTGGTATTGATGATGATGTTGTTGATATTAGTGTTGCTATTATTGTTGTTTTGTTGGTATTGTGATTTCGGGCTAGAGATATAAACAGAGAAGATGCTGCCCGAATTTTGGCAGCTTCTAAGAGGATTAATTTGAAGGCTTAAGACAAGCATATGAAGATGAGCCTAACAATAGTATGAGTGATTTTATATGTAGATTACGAGACTACGAATGCTCTTATGTAGATTGCAAGACAGGAAGTAGGTTGGAAAGTCGAGAAGTAAGCTTCAGGTATGTTAAGGTTGTTCTTTCTTTTCTTGGCATGATTCCATATGTGGTAAGATTGTAACGAACCTTATGAATAGAGATTCGTCAAAGTAGAGCTTGTCATATTGTTGTATAGTTTCCGAGTGTTATGTTATTCTTTCAGAGGGGACGTATCCCCTCCATATGTCCTTGAGTTTATAGAAAGACATAAGAGACATGTTATAGTTGTTGCGTCCAAATGCACACGCAAGTGTACGTGATCGTACAAGTAATATAGTGATTTTAGAAATCGGATGTCGAACCCACAGGGAGTTATGATTAACCATCAACTAAATTAAACTATCCAAATTATCTATACAAGAGATGAAATTCGAAGATTATGATTATAAACTAATTGAAGATAAAAGAGACAAATAGTGAACTTCAACAAAGAAAGAGTGAGTTTATATATTATCAATGAGACGAATGTTCCAGGGTTGCGGTTGGTTGACCAATCCTGTTGAGTTTTCGAACTATTTCCCTTTAATCCGAATTGTCGACGATTGCTAATTTACCAGATTTTTAACTCTCGTAGTATTCTCCCGAAATACTACTCGCCTATTCAAAACAGTTCGCCACCTATATTCCTATGGAATTGACTTGTTAAGAACGCAATTCATTTATGGTATTTAATTGAACGCGGCGCCTAGGTATATTCCTATCCTAGCCACAAATCCTAGCCCAACTGTAGGGATAATCAGATCACGCCCTCTTTAATCCTTCTCTAATCTAACAACATCTTTCCCAAGCATGTATATTAGATAGTCGATAGAACCTAACTGTTGGCCAAACAATCAAGCAATTATGAATAGAATTAAAGAAGCAATCAAACTTAACAACTCATATTAAGATAAGAAATAATTACCAAACATCAATAATCATGGTTTACCACAGCCCTAGAACGAGAAGTTTAGCTCCACATAGACATGGAGGAAAAGCAACAAATCATTCAAAGAAAATATACAAACTAGTAATAAGGAGAAAAAAAGATAAATCCCAATAATCTCCGGCCTCCATGGCGGCTCCTTCTCTCTCTAGGTCAAAAGTCGTCTATTCTAATGTAAAAACGGCTATTTATAAGCTAGGGAAAAATATGAGATAAGTGGGCCCAATCCCGATCTAAATAGGACAACTGACGCAGCTTGTGCGCTGGTTGTGCGTCGCATGGCCATCGCATAACCTCTTTTATGTTCTTCTTGTGCGGCGCATGACCAACGCATGGTCTGTCTGAGATTCAGGAATGGTGTTTTGTGCGCTGGCTGTGCGGCGCATGACCAGCGCATGAGACCCTTCAGTGGTCATATTTTGCCTTCAAGTGCTGGAACTTCCTTTGCAACGTTCAATCGACGTACACAGCCTCGGAATCACTCAAAACTGCCTGGAATACCCTTCGTTGGTCCTTGTTGTACATATTCATATAAACATACCAACATAAGCTCATATACAACAATTTGCATTCAAAAATGCGATGAAAGTGCTAAGAAGTAAAGTGTAAATGACACTAAATCTAGATATTTGTGCCAAATATCAATAGTATCAGTATTTTTCAGCATATGCATGATATACATATATTTTCTTTAGCCTGACCACTTGGTCAGTGAGACATTTTCTTTAGCCTGGACACTTGGTCAGTGAGACAGATATGCCTAGCCTACGGGTCAGTGAGACAGATATGTCTGGCCTACGAGTCAGTGAGACAGATATGCCTGGCCTACGGGTCAGTGAGACAGATATGCCTGGCCTACGGGTCAGTGAGACGGATATGCCTGGCCTACGGGCCAGTGAGACATTTTCTTTAGCCTAGCCACTTGGTCAGTGAGACATTATTATTTTTCCTGTCCGACGGGTCAGTGAGATTTTACATTTGCCTTCCCACTTGGTCAGTGAGATATATGATGCTATTGTATTGCATTTCATTTGAGACAGACAGAGGGATATTCTGTGAATTCTTTGGCCTCCAGATTGTGTTGTTTTCAGTTCAGTTTCAGTTATCGTTTGCCTTACATACTCGGTGTATCGTTTCGTACTGACGTCTGTTTGCTTGCCGACGCTGCGTTCATGCCCTCAGGTTCAGGTAGCCAGACAGGCGATTCAGCTCAGTAGGACTTCCACTCAGCTGCAGTCAGTGCGCTCCACTTAGTTCGGAGTTGCGATCCCTTTTGGTATGCTATTTTGACATGTCTATATGGGTATGACAGGGCCTTGTCCTATCCTTTCTACAGCTCGTGCTCCATAGAGGTCTGGAGACAGTTGTATATAGTTGGGATGTTATGTAGCTCTTCGGCTCTTATTTTTGTTGTACAACATACGTAGCGGCCTAGTCGGCTTGCACTGTTATCCTCAGCATGTATGTATATATATATGGTGGTTGTGAGTTCTTGATGCAGAGTCTATTCTGTTAATCTTACAGGAGTTAGTATAGCCCAGTTATAAATTATATATGGGCCACCCTGTTGCTCAGTGAGGTCCAGGTGCGAGTTTAGGGGTGCTTGGTCGGTAGAGGTCGGGCACTCGTCACGACTCATTGGCTTGGGTCGTGACAGAAGTGGTATCAGAGCAGTTATGTCTAAAGATTGTCTACAAACCGTGTCCAGTATAGTCTTGTTTATGGGTGTGAAGTGCGCCACACTTATAAACAGGAGGTTGCCGGGCATTTAGGAACCATTGACCTTTCTTTCTATCTTAGATCGTGCAATAGAGCCAGAGTCTAGGAAAAATCGTTCCTAACCCTCTTTTCCTGTAGATAAGTGCACATTGATATAGATGAAAAGGACGGTTTCTGATAGTGGGGGTGCAAGGAAGGCCCCGAGGGTGGACTCCGGACCACGGATACCAGGACAGATTATGAGGAGTCTTAGTTACTCCATTGAGTCAGAACCTTCTGAGAAGATGATTGAGACGACTCCTCCAGAGCCTGTGACTTCTACGGAGGAGATCCGTCAGAGGATAGCTATGCGACGGACCCGTCTGAGGGTTCGTATGAGACACCAGTGGAGTAGGAGGCTCCTGAGGCTGCGCCAAATTCGGTCCCTCCAGTTTCTCCTATGATTAAGTATTACGTCAGAGCAGCCACGAGTGTAAGTGTTACAGAGGTAGTTAGCCCTTTGTCTTGGCCTTCAGCCAATCAGGAGCTGCCAGAGTATTCGTATCCTTCGGATTATGATGGGGAGAGGAGGATGGTCATACGAGCAGAAGGTGGGAGGATGATGAAAGGGATATTTCACTTCACAGCTCCCAAGACCAGGACAGGCCGGTTACAGGTATATGGGTCTTCTTATTGAAACTCCTTATGTTATGTGTGATTATTATGGGATATCATCTAATGGTTGACAAATGGGGATTTTAAAGAGACCGATAACTGAAGTATTTATGGTTAATTGCGACTAAGACATTTCTGCTACCATTAGGAGCCCCGGGACTAAGAATGAAAAGCAGTCGCATGTGTTGACTTGTGGTTATGAAAATTTTCTAGATATTGGAAGTTTCAAAGGTTACGATAGTATTTTGTCCAACCAGGAAAGTAAGGGAATTTTCCAACCTTGGGGGAAATGCATTACCGGGTTTTATTTGGATTTCCCATTAGAACTTCAAATTGGTTTTTAAAGACATGTGACCATGCAGAAATAAAAAGAACGGATGTGATCCTTATAAGAAGGTTTACCTTGATTTTTCAGACAGATGTGGTGAAGGTCACTTGACGACAGAAAATAAGAGCAATGTCGGCTTATGAATTTTTTTTTTAAAAGGGAAAGAAGAGTAGGTGTTCGAGTGGAGATGATTCATTAAGTCTATATTGCCAGAGGCTTATGATCAGGACTTAGAAAATATGCTAAGAAGTCCTACAGATTCAGACATACGAAAACATGAGGAACCAGAATAGCCCGAGAGAAATTAGGAGCATATGAGTCTTACGATTAGAATTTTAAATAATCATAAGGTATGAGTCTGGCTAGCTAGGCAAAAAGAGGGGAGATGTATTAAAGCCACAGATTTAGGACAATTTTAAATAGCATTAGATATTTCGTAACTGAGGTATTAATGAGCGATGTAAATGATAACTCATGTGTGGCCACATTAAATATTATGTGTGCCCTTATGATCGATCTTACGATATGCTAAAGGTATGGATTGAGCTGGGTATTGAAGTTAAGGTAGCAAGTGCTACAGGGTAGATTGATATTGTTTTCTCCGAATGTTGAAGTTGGATAATCATGATGCAACAATATCAGGGAGAAGAAGAATATGTGTACATAAGAGTAAGAAGATTATGATGTCATGAGAAGAAGAGAAGTGCAAGCAAGGGAAGTATGTTGCTAGTAAGGGTCAAGTAAAGCTTTCGAAAAAAAGGTTAAGGCGGCGGTAGAGGCAAAGAGCCATTCGGATAAAATTTTAAAGTAAGTAAGCAGGAAGGATAGAGTGTGGAAATATGTGATAAAGGGCGAATGCGAAGATCGCGGAAACAGATCTTGATAAACAGGATTGAAGTATAACGATGGATAATAAATATAACCTGAGAAAGAATAATCAGGTTTTCTGAAAGGTGTCAAGGGATTTCTGACTCTTAAGGTACATCCGAAAGGATAATTATGAATCCATATTGATACGTTCACCTACAAAACAGAAAAGCCCCCCCCCCCCCCCCCCCCCCCCCTCCAAAAGGAGATTTTAGAAATAGAAAGGATTCGTACTTCTAATGGAATACTCTACGAATTCTAGGGCCAATGTTGTTGAATGGCAAGTGGGGAAGAGCATTTTATGCACAAGGGAAGTCAAGAAAGACCCTAAGAGAGAAAGTAAGAAGAGTGCACTAATGAATTGGTTAAAGGAAGTTGTGTAACCATTAAGGACAATAGGAAGGTTAATAAGTTAATAAGTCTGGCCAAGAGGAAAAACATCGATAGCATGGGACGAGAGTCTTGATTAGGAGTACAGAAATTCAATTATAAAGAAAATAGGATGAATATACGAGGGATATGTATAAACATGAACAAGTTATAGCATCGAAAGGGAAGATAAGAAAAGGATGAAAGGAGGAAGAAAAAGAGACATTTTCTAAGTATTTGTGAGTAGGACAAGGATCGATAAGATATTAGAAGAACTAGGATGCCTGACTATGGTACAACCACCTAGTAAAGAAGAACTACAGAACAGTATGAGCTGGGCAAATAAAAGAGCGGGTCGTGCAAAATAGATGCGATAGTACATTGACTTATGATGATATTAAAAGAAGAAACCAGATTTGGTTGGCTAAAAGATAAAGTCAGTATAGGAGAGGGAACAGACAAAATCTTCAATCGCAAAAGGTAGAGGAAGTGAGTATTTAAGGACTTCGAATATCTGTGCAACTGATAAACTCAAACAATAAATGGGGTATTCCAGACTATAGGGAAGATTTATCAGGTAAGAATCAAGCGAAGGCCAAGAGTCCAAAAGGAATCTCAAAGGAAGTAATAAAGGGATGATGTGTCTGATTGGAACAAAGCTGGTGGTAATGAAACCTCATGGAACAAGAAAAATAATGGTTCTGCTAGATATCTATGATTAAAAACTGCAGACAAAGGAAAGAGTGAAATGATTTGAACTCACTACATGGTAGAGATCCTGGTTCACATTTCGACAAATTTCCAAATTTATCCCTAATTTATTAGCCGGACTAAGGATTAGCAACTTCAAGGAAAAATTGAAAGAAGAGGATCATTGAAGAAGAGATTCGAGATATTCTTGATGTAAGTACAAGGATTACCGATAGCCCAGACCGAGCATAAGAAGCTTTATTAAAAGAAAAAAGAAAAAAGAAAAGAGAGAATCAAGAAAAGTGTATGGATGAAAGGAAATTTCAGTGTTATATTAACTGGAAGATGAAATACCGCAACGATTGACTTAGTTGCTACAGGAAAGCAAGGGATACTATATTACCAACTTCTGAGGTTATCCTTAAGGGGGAAAGAATAATTTAAACTCCAAGAAGATGAAGGCATGGAATATCTGTGAAGCGTAAGAAGGATACATAAAGGCCAAAGGAGTAAGAATTTCTGACATGCTAAAAAGGGATAAAAGGGGAAGATGGGACCAAAAGTAGATAAAGGTATGTGGTAAGTACTGGGTAAACGAGCATATAAGGGTGTAAACGACAGAGGTCGAAGAGACAACGAGGATGATAAAGTATGAGGAACTAGTAGACAGACAAGTGATAAGAAAAAGGGGATGACTGTGAGTACGAGCATAAATTTTGGCCACAAGAGAAGGAAAATAATATTCAAGAATTAATTGGGCAAGAAATTCAATGAACTCGAGAATACACCCATTGGTAGTAAAACAACAGTAATCAAGAAATACCAAAGGAATCATGAAACCATGAATATAGAGTCTACATGTACGTAAGGACGATGAGCTAGTAATTACACAAGGAAGAACTGTATATGTTAAGAAGAAACCATGTTATTGCTCATATAAAGAAACCAAGAAATCCAAGAAAGATTAATCGTCAGAAATTGAGGCGCGCTTTAGTGTAAAGAATTACTGAATACTACTGCAGTAAGACTGGGAATGCCAAAGATTTAGTATAAGAAAACGCAAAAGGGTTAAGGAAAATATTAACTAGTTGAGCAGAATCAATCAATGCCGGCACAACTGAACGGTATACAGACAAGAGATAAAGTAGCATTTCAGCAGAAGAGCTCCAAATACAACTGTCAATCAACTGAGAAATAGAGGGTAGAGCTCAGAGGGGTAAAGAGGAAGGGAAAAAAACTAAATATCAAGTTGGTCACTATTCATATGAATAATGTGGTTAATGGATAAGTTCTCAGAAATCGCCAACAGAATATAAGGAAAGATTGAATGGACCATAAGTATAAAGGTTTAAACCCCCAAAATGAACAGGAGAGGATTGTTGCTCAACAAGATATCGCGTAATATGCCTGCAAATTATGATTTCGATTTATTAGCTTAAGGTGTATCGCCTCCAAGGAACCGCGAGGAGGATCATAAGTTGCGTAGTTCGAATAAGTTCGGTTTTGCATACGTGAGTAACACTGCAAGTAAGTAAAGTAAATACCAGCAAATGCAAGTGAGAATATTGACATCAATGTCAAAACGAGTTCTACTTCAACATTCGAGGACGAATATTCCTAAGGGGGGAAGAATGTTACACCTCGTACTTCCAGAGAAGCACTTATCAAATTTTAACGTAAGTATGTTGAACTATGGCTAAGTAAAACAACTTTGGAATATAAGGAGTGGAGCATTATTGCGTATATTCTAGGAGTAAAGGATGCACATAAGGAATATCAGGAGGTCCTAAAAGGAAATGAGTTGAAGATGTTGAGTTAGTATGACTTTGGAAGAAGATGAGCGTTACTTTGAACGACAAAGTATGAACCAACTCGGGGAAAGAATATCTTCTATAATATGAAGAGTTTTGAAGAAAATAAACCTACTAAGTCGAAGTTCATGAAGTCTAGTTTCCAACGCAATAAACCGCTCATTGATTCGGCATCGGAGCAAAGAGTTATGGACGTTACAAGTCTGGCTGATAGGCCAAAGGTTTGGTCAGCGAGAACGAGCCACTACTAAGCGCGAACGCGCAGAAAGGCGTCAGAAAACCCAGCACTCCGCGCGACTTCCCAGTGCGATGGCGCAAGGTTAATTTTAAGTCGGTGGTAACCGACCTTCAACTTCAATATAAGACAAAAATCTGGTCTTAAGGCCTCATTTATCCACTCCTTTTAACCAAAAACCATATAAGAGACCCAAGGAACATTAAAGGATCATTTGGTGAGTGGATTAAAGTAACGACACTACATACGAGGCTCGGGAAGCGTATAGGGTTTTGTAGTTCTTGTTCTAAACATCAAATCTTGACGGGACGAAGGAATCTATTGAAGATAAATAAGATTTCAAACTCTTCCACCCTTGATTGAGGTAAGGATATTCTTTACTATTGATATTATGAATCGTATTATGGAGATTTAGTTGCTAAAGCTTCGTAAAGTCGATTGATTGATTAAGAAGTTAGGTAAACATCATGTGGGATGTTTTATTGAGTATATTGGTATTGATGATAATGTTGTTGATATTAGTGTTGCTATTATTGTTGTTTTGTTGGTATTGGGATTTCAGGCTAGGGATATAAACAGAGGAGATGCTGCCCGAATTTTGGCAGCTTCTAAGAGGATTAATTTGAAGGCTTAAGACAAGCATATGACGATGAGCCTAACAATAGTATGAGTGATTTTATATGTAGATTACGAGACTACGAATGCTCTTATGTATATTGCAAGACAGGAAGTAGGTTGGAAAGTCGAGAAGTAAGCTTCAGGTATGTTAAGGTTGTTCCTTCTTTTCTTGGCATGATTCCATATGTGGTAAGATTGTAACGAACCTTATGAATAGAGATTCGTCAAAGTAGAGCTTGTCATATTGTTGTATAGTTTCCGAGTGTTATGTTATTCTTTCAGAGGGGACATATCCCCTCTATATGTCCTTGAGTTTATAGAGAGACATGTTATAGTATCAGTATTTTTCAGCATATGCATGATATACATATATTTTCTTTAGCCTGGCCACTTGGTCAGTGAGACGGATATGCCTGGCCTACGGGTCAGTGAGACAGATATGCCTGGCCTACGGGTCAGTGAGACAGATATGTCTGGCCTACGGGTCAGTGAGATAGGTATGCCTGGCCTATGGGTCAGTGAGACAGATATGTCTGGCCTACGGGTCAGTGAGATAGGTATGCTTAGCCTACGGGTCAGTGAGATACTTTCTTTAGCCTGGACACTTGGTCAGTGAGACATTATTATTTTGCCTGGCTTACGGGTCAGTGAGATTTTACATTTGCCTGACCACTTGGTCAGTAAGATATTTGATGCTATTATATTGCATTTCATTTGAGACAGAACATAGGGATATTCTATGAATTCTTTGGCCTCCATATTGTATTATTTTCAGTTCAGTTTCAGTTATCATTTGCCTTACATACTCAGTACATCATTTTGTACTGACGTCTATTTGCTTGCGGACGCTGCGTTTATGCCCGCAGGTTCAGGTAGCCAGACAAGCGATCTAGCTCGGTAGGTCTTCTACACAGCTATAGTCAGTGCGCTCCACTTAGTTCGGACTTGTGGTCCCTTTTGGTATTTTATTTTTACATATCTGTATGGGTATGGCGGGGCCTTGTCCTGTCCTTTCTAAAGCTCATACTTCATCGAGGTATGTAGACAGTTGTATATAGTTGGGATGTTATGTAGCCTTGTCGGCTCTTATTTTTGTTGTACAGCATACGTCGCGGCCTAGTCGACTTGCACTGTTATCCTCAACACGTATGTATATATATATATATATATATATATATATATATATATATATATATACTGGTTTTGAGTTCTTGATGCAGAGTCTATTGTGTTAATCTTATAGGAGTTAGTATAGCTCAGTTACAAATTATATATGGGCCACCCTGTTTCTTAGTGAGGTCCAGGTGCAAGTTTAGGTGTGCTTGGCTGGTAGAGGTCGGGCACTCGTCACTACTCATCGGCTTGGGTCGTGACACTCTGAAGCATGTTTAATTTGGCAGAGGACTTCTTCATGTTCTCAATATTTCTAGATGTCATTACTCCATTTGGCTCAGTCTCATGCTTTTGAAATATTGGTATTAATTTGGGTATGAATCTGTATTTGACCTGTTGGATGGTTAGTATCCCTGTGGTTTGTTTAAACATGCTTCAGTATCCCTAAGTCTATATTTGTTATAGCATTGGTAAAAAATGAGATTCTAGTAACCTAATCTCAAGATGAACACCCAATCTATATCTGACTAGCATGGTGGTATGTGAACCTGTGATATACAATGTTTTCCCTCTTCAAATAGTTATAATGCTAGGTGAGATTGACTCATATATATTTAGAAATGACTAGGATACTAGCCTTTGAGTCTGTCACTTTGTTTGTTGCCAAATGCATGCCTATAGTCCGTGTTGATGTCATGTTTGGGATCTGGTAATATCTGTGGTAGATTCCAATTGTCTCTATTGAGAATTGATATTGCTATGTGACTAGTTTGATGTTGAAAGTTGAGATGCAAACATACACATAAGATTTTAAAGCAAGAAAATTTTATTTTAGATGTTTAATGGAGTCAGTCTTCTGAGAGCCTTGTATATTCTGCCTATTCACTGTCATCCCCAGCATGTTCAAACTATATTTTACTCATTGTTCCTGCTTAATACTTTCAACTTGATGTCTAGCATGATCTTGAAGTGTAGTAGTTTTATTTGTCTCTGTATTTGATGTTCTTCTATGCTTCTAGTTATTTTAATTTATCTTGAAAGATTGAGATAGAGTTGTTCATTTAGTGTGTATGGATCATGAATGACTTACCCAAGGCTAGGAGCGGAGTGATGGGGCTTTGAGTTACAATTCTAACTCGGCCCAATCACTTTAAATCTAGGCTGTTGGGGTTCTTTAGGTGAAACCACTCATTCTTTGACCTTTTAAGACTAATTAAAGGAGCTAGTGTATGCAAATCTCATTAGATATAAGTAACTCTATGTCTTATGGTTTTAGTAACTCATGTACATTTGTTATTCTGAGATTTGAAGGTCTTGCTCTTAGAAGTCTTCACTGCCTGAAAGTAACTATGTGTGTATGATTTGTTGTTTATAGAGAATATACACAAGGAATATTGTGTTTGTCTGGTAGCATGATTTGTAATTCTTGTTCTTTTAAACACTACTTGAATATGCTAAAAATGAGAAAGTATGAATGTTTCTCCTTGGTCTGATATCTGTTATGTTCAGAAAAGGTACTGTATATCAGAGGATATACCTAAAGTATACTCTAGGTATATACCAGCTTTGTATACGTAAGGTATACATGCATTTATATATCCAGTATACTTGTGGTATATCATATGTATGGTCTTAAATGGTAATGTTTCTGCATATAAAGGCCTCAGTAGGCCCGTTTTCCTTTGAATTTCCACATTTGGCCTTTATTTGCATATTACTTGCTAAGTGAATAGTTGGGCGAATCTATGCTTGCTATGAAAGGTTGTACTTTTAAAATTGGGCTTTGTTCAACATTGCTGGAAGTCTGCATCTTTATTTTTACTTTGATTGTTCGTATACAGGAATTATATACTTTAGTTAGTCTCGCTTTTAGTTTAAACATCCTCTAATCCTTATCCTCTTGTGTGTTTCATGTGAACAATCAATAGGCCACTTGGGCCATCCTCTACGTCTAAACCTGTTGGGCAAGAGGCCCAACCCTTATTTTCGACCGAGTCCGATAAGAAAGGGAAGCTAATATTTATTTGAAGGCCCAGCTATGGGTGAAAATAGTCAACTGGTGGGCTTAGGTAGGCCCACCAGTCTAACTTTCTTCTTTTTTTTTTCTTTTTTTTTTCAATTTATATGTGTATGTTGTAAAGACATGAAAAAAAATATTGAAACCCCTAATGGATGCTAGAACTTAGGAAACGCATAGTATTTTTAAGAAGTCGCTTAAAACTTTTTTAAAACTTGGCTGGTTTAAACTTGCATGAACTTGACACTTAATTTGGTTTGATTAAGATCAAAAACTGGTTTTATACTGTAAATAAGGCTAAATTATCTTCAAATAATTAAGTGGCAAATTTTTGGGCCTTCTGCCCTAAGCGAAAATCTGATAATAATAACTTAATGGTTTTGGGGCCTTAAGCCTATTATAGGGAGTCTTAACCTGTTTTATTGGACTTTAAATCGGACTTGAGCTAAAACGGAACAAAAAATGATCTTAAATGCACTTGGATGAAAAAATTTGAGAACAAGAGGCACCAGAACTTAGACTTTCCAGAAAAACAAAACTATGATTTGAACTTCAAAGTTTTCAGGAAAAGAGTTGAAATTGTTGGGCTAAAGGCCCAAAACTTTATGGACTGGAAATAAAGAAAAATTTACTTGGACAGATTTGAGGTTAAGCCGGATTTGGAGTTAGAATATGAACTGACTGTGAGCTTCAATGATAAAATTGGACTTGAATAATAAAAACTTGTGTTTTTTCTTTCTTATATATATATACGTATAAAAAAGGGAGATATACTTCATATTTTCCTATATATGTATAAATAAAACTCATGAGAACTAAACTCATTTTATTAGGACTAGAACAGTAGTGACTCTAATCAGGCGAAACCCCGGGTGTGTCCTAGTCCGGCAATAAAGTGAGTTGAACTCTTATGCAAATTTATTTTAAACCCAAAACCCCCCTTTTAGGGGGACTTTTTGCCAAATGTTTACTCGAATTTATGATACAAATGAATGACATTTTTGCAGAAAACTAAACATTTTTAAGCAAATAAATATATTAATCACACATTGAAGCTTGTAGGTCAACCGTATTCTACGGATCTTTAATACTATGGTGCGTAAAACCTTCCCCAGGGGATCACCAGAACCCTTACCTCGAATTTTGTACCAAAAAGATTTCTCTCTTCCTTGAAAAATCTTTTACCCAAATTTTTCTAGTTTTCTTTTGATAAAATAGGTGGCGACTCTAAAATTACTAAAATCCAATTAGAGCACCAATAATCTCATAGTAACTTTTATGCCTTAGCCCGCGTAAAAGTGAACGGTAACAGATGGCTACTCTGCTGGGGAATTCGTAGGTTCTAACCATTCGGGTTTCAATATAATGTAATTTTAACTGTATTTATTTGCTTATGTGTTTAATTTTCGCAATTTTAAACTGTCATTCATATCATATCATAAACTTCTCTACTCCTGGCAAAAAGCATGGTTTCAAAAGAGACACGTGGGATCGCGGTCTAGCCTTCTCTAAAAAAAACCCGAAACACCCTTTCTTTGGAACACGTTGAACATTAAGTTGGTGTGCGGTCACCCAACGGCTGACAATGGTTCACCCCGAGTAGTCCGCTCGGGTCCAAGGTCAATTCGAAAAACCCACTCTTGCATATGCCTAGGTTAGAGCTAAGCCAAATCCAAATATGAAGTAGACCGGGTGGTTTGGATATTTTAAACATATTCAAACCCGATAGGAAGACTACCCCGTGTCAAGTACGGTCTATGACCCGAAAAACACCGCATCTCATATTATGTGCTATTTGAAAACATTTAATGTGCCTATGAATGGAACCATTGCCTAGTGGGAAAGGGGGGGGGGGGGGGGGGGGGGGGGAATTAACCTTGACTTTTATTTTGTAGATATCGATCAACTTGAATTTTGACATGGTTATAACTACACCGGAGTTGCTGCGTATTTGGTGGGGCCAAATGTCCATGGAGGAGAAAAAGAGGATTTTATGTCATTTAGGAAATCTAACATCTATTATGACTATGACGGGTTGCAAGGAATTAATAGAAGTAATTACCGGGTTTTGGGATATATATAGGATGGTTTTCTGATTTGGGGACGAAGTCGAGATGACGCCGACTTTATCAGAGTTTAGGGATGTGTTGACTAGCTTAGGCTCGGGATTGAAAAGAAGAAAGAAAACCAACCAAAATGCCTTAATCCTAAAAAAACCCACCTACTCCTAAATTTGCGAAATGTTTTTCCTAAACTACGCCAATTGGGCCCATGGTCCACCCATACCCTTTAGAGAGTTATACAAAAGGTTTGGAAGCCCAAGTGGATTTGTGGAACATCCTGGGGAGTTCAAGACTTACGCCGAATGGACGGCCACCAAACCTTTAGCCTTCGCCATTTGGTTTCTGGAATCCATGATTTTTCCCAAGGATTGGTCATTAGCCATAGACATCTGAGTTATTTCAGTTACCCATGCCATCTTCTACGGCATAACACAACAAGAAGAAACTAAGTACTTTGACCTAACCCCAATCATCCTAGCCGATTTGTGCCGAGCCTTGAGCCTCTGCCGAAACCATTACAAATACTTCCAAGGCTGTAACTTACTCCTACAATGGTGGATCCTTAAGCACATGATCAAAGTTAGGGGTGAACAACACTTAATTAAACCAGCCGAAAGGGATGGCCTCCTGGATTTTTGTCCGAACTTCAGGGAACAAAACAGACAAAGTTGGACATTTACCTTTTCCAGGTTGAAAGAGGAAAGCATTCAATGGATGTTCCATAACTTCGTGTCCGATAAAGTTGTGGTTAAGGGTAGAAAGTGTCTGTTCTTACCGCTTATGGGGATCCGAGGGATTCGCCTTTGTGTGCCATCTTGAGACAATTTGGGAGGATTCAAGTCGTACCCCAACTCTAAGACGTAGGAGATTTTATCATTGAATATGACATCGATAGACCGCCGAGGGCTTTGGATTGCTTATGAGAATGGAAGGGTTGCATGATTTGGGGTCCCGATACCTTAGCCGAAGATAGGTTTCGTCCGGGTCGTCTTGTGGAGTATAAAGATTGGTTGAGGGCTGACTTACAAGATACGCTTCCTCCCAGACATATTCTCTGTAGTTGTGTGCAAGATAAGGATTCGCAGGCCGAAGTTCAAGCCCGTTTGGTTCAAAAGAGAGCTGACGACAGAGATGCTAAGTATTTGGAGAAGATTGAGCATGAAAAAGTCGTCATAGAGACTCTGAGACATGAGTTGGAGCTTACTAATGACTGTTTAGTTGAGCTCGATGATATTGCTCCACTGACTTTCACACAGAAGGGATTTCTTATGGAGGCCACTTTGTCATCGGCTCATCTTCATATCCAGACTACCTTCCGAAAGGCGAAGAAGGCCAAGACCGATCGAGATCGGGCTTCATCATCCACCACCGAAGGACGCTTTTGCTGATTTACTTTATGCACTGTCTTTACTTTATCTTTTGTACCCCTTCAGGGAAGAATATATTAATAATTATAGGGCAATGGCTTGATTTAAATGACACATTTATGTTTCAAACGGTTAGTATGTTTAGGAACACGAGTAGTGTAATTTTATAAACTGCTTTGTATGACTTACTTGCTTTCATATGTTTCGCTTAAATGGTTAATTGATCTCAAGTACTGTCTATTCTCCTAAAGAAAAACAATGGACAAAATACTCGTACTAAGTCTAGCAACCTTCTCAGAATCTAAAGATGGACACCAAGAACGCGTCGGAGCTGGAAGTTATGAGAAAGAATGAGGTCTCGCTTTGCCGAAAAATTCGGGACCTCAAAAAGAAAATCCGAGCAGTCAAGGCCAAGATCAAAGAGGTTGATGAGTTAATGGATTTGGCGAGAAGTCCGCCTAAGGAACCAATTGAAACTCAAGGGGAGAACATCCTGGACAAGGGAAAAGAAATCCTTCCCGAATATATCCCGATAATGGAGGAGTATGAGGAAGAGGAAATGGAAACGGACCCCCAAGAGTCCACCTGGCCATGAAGGGAAACGACCTCCGCTGCGCCACTAAGCCAAAAAAGGGAAGGAACTTCTGTTGCACCATCAAGTCCCAGGGGAGAACCCGAGGAACGGATAGAGTATGTCCGACCAGCTTTGCCCGAATGGTGGGCTATTGCGCTCAAGGAGTTGGATTGTCCCTACCGCGTCTTGCCTAAGCACGTAACAAGCGAGGAGATGATGATCAAGTTTTGAAGCAAAGGGATAGTCAGTATCAGCTTCGACAAGTTGCCACCATGCTCTGGTCTTCGCGCACAAGAGATGCCCTTTTCACCGGGATCAAGCAGGGCACACCATCAATGAATGTTTGGCCTTCAAGAAAAGGCTCATCGAGCTGATAGACAAGAAAAGCATCACCAAGATGTGGGGCCCACAGTCACTTTTGGTCCACGACAATATCTCCCCAACCGAATGGATTATGCTGAACACTCATATTTGGCGTTACGACTTTAAAATATTTAAGGATTCTTACACCAGCATCTTCTAGAATTTGGTCAGCATCGGGAAGATTAGCCCATCAGAACCAGAAGGCCTTAAACTGAAAGAGTTGGCCGCCGCAAAACGTGTCTGTACCATTCTGGAGCTTTGGGGCACGACATAGAATAGTGCGACGCATTCAAGTTTGAGGTAAAGAACCTGCTCCACAAAGACATCATTTGGTTGGTGCTCTTACCTTAGTATTAGAATTTAGGGCCTTTAGGGCTGGGAAAGGGTTGAATGGACAAATAACTTGTTTTGACCTCAAAAGAAAGGTCACCTTTTGGGTAGTTTTAGGGGAACCCATTTTTTTGTACTTAATGCAGATTTGTACCTCCTCCCCATATTTTGTAAATAGAACTGCGCCAACCTGATATCTTGAGGAGGGATACGCAGGAAGCCCCTATCGGGCCTGGTCACGAGTAGGTTTTAAGGTAGTGAGTCCTATCTCAAGTAATCCAAACTACGGAAGGGCCTGATTTCCTGCAGAGGGATACGTAGGCAGTCTATGAAAGACTCCGTCCCCATATATAATAAATATTATATTTCCCTCACTTAACAAAGCCCAAGTACCCAAGACCCGGTACAAAAGATCAATTGAGCATTTAAATCAAAATATGATTATTTATGTGCTAAGTGTTATTAATTGCCATCGATGTGTGATATCTTGATTATTTTTTTATTACCTAACGAACTCATTCTGTTTGCCTTCGAGTTATTCTTTTCTTATAGAAAGAGAGGTTAATTCGTGTTCATACTAGCATACTTCACCAGATCCAAAGCTGCAATAGCATCCTTATCCCAACAAGACAAAGGCAACGCAAAAATGACTGGTACTTCCGAGAATGAAACTGCTCTTACTGACATTGCTCTCAGAGAATCGCCTCTGCGCGAAATACTTGAGTCATCACCTACTAAAGGCGTCATGAAAATGATGTTTGAGAAAATCGCCCATCATCAAGAAGAAGTGGCGCGAAACAAAGCTACCAATGCTGCCCGAGAGGCCCCTGCTGAAGAAAGAAGGCCTCCATCGTTCTTTCCATCTCTGAATTCGCCATTACCCGACCACTTTCCCACCCAGTCCATTATGACCACCATACCATTTACCCCAATCGACGGGCATATTGATGCCTCGCACCATACCCCACCACCACTTAAGACTACCCAAATTCCCGGAACCGCTCACTCTATCCCCTCTTATCCAACACCTCAAAATACCCATCCCGGCATCACTATACAACTAAGCATCATCTCACTACCAACCGCCAAAACTACCCCTACCACCGAACTCGCCCTGCTGTTTCCTTCCACACACTCGTCACCCCAAGTACCTTTTCACCCGATCAAGAAATTGATCACTACGAGGAGATGGAAAAGATGTGGAAGGCTGAGCAGGAAAAACCAGAAGAAACGCTTAAATGAAAGATGACTGCAATGTTGGAACGGTCCATGAGAACCACCCCCACTGGCACGGGCTTGAGCTATGACGACTTGTGTATGCATCCAAATTTGAATTTTCCCGAAAGCTTCAAAGCGCCGCATTTTGAGCTATTTAATAGGATAGGTAATCCGAAAGCACACCCTACGGGCCTACTATGACCAATTGGTCTGCGTCCGAGACAACCAAGCACTCATAATGAGGTTATTCAACCGAAGTTTGCTCGGATAAGACTCAGAATAGTTCACGGCGCAAGACATACGTTGTTGAATCACATGGGAAGACATGGCTGAAGCCTTTATGGAAAGATTCTGCTTCAACATGGAAACGGTACCGAACAGGTACTATTTGGAAAAGGTCAAACATAAATCCACCGAGAACTTCTGCGAGTATACAAGTAGCTGGAGAACAGAAACTGCCCGGGTACAACCGCCAATGGGCGAGGAAGAATTAGTGTCGGTCTTCATCCGTTCGCAAGAAATGGACTTCTATGACGGAATGCACTTAATGGCCGGAAGACCATTCTCTGAACTAGTCAAAATGGGATAGGCCATAGAAGATGGTCTCAAAACAGGACGAATCATAAGTATGATCGGAAAGTCCGTCAGGTCAAGCTCAATCGGGTTTATCAGGAAGGAGAGGAAAGACGTAGCAAGCAAATCCCACACTCTTAGCTTAAACCCCAAAAGAAGGGAGGAATTCCTGATGGAAGCATATGCTTCACCTCCCCTAAATACTTACATACCCACTCCTTACAATGCGGTGCCCGTATATTATGCGCAGCTGACCTTCCAATCACCACCCCAAATTACCAAACCCCACAAAATACCTTCCAATCACCTCCCCTGAATTACCAAGCTCCACAGCCAAATTATCAAGCTCCCCCACCTGCTTACCGTTCTCCACAAAATAACCAACACAATACCTACCAAAATCAGCCACTACCAAATACTAATAATGCGCCACGTCAGAACTTCGAAAAGAAGCATGCCCGCGTGTTCACTCCATTAATAGAATCATGTACTGATTTGTTCAAAAGATTGAGCGCGGCCGGGATGATCCAAACACTTCTCCCAAAGATCGTTGACCCAAAGAACCGATTTTACCTGGCTGACCAGACATGTGGCTACCATTCTAATGGCATAGGACACAGTACTGAGGATTGCATCAATCTCAAGTATAAGATACAAGACATGATCGACCGAAAAGAGATTGTGCTCTAAACAGTTCCTCCAAATGTGAACACCAACCCCCTGTCAAACCACGGCAGCAACGTGATTCATAAGATAGAAAGAGAAGGGGACAGGGTCGCAGGCAGGCCTACACTCCGAGAATCTGTGGAAGTGTCACGACCCAAACCAGAGGGCCGCGACTGACACCCAAGACCCTACTCGGCTGAGTGTCATACTACTATTCCATCCAGGAATCACAACTTTTTATGAACCTTTAATCTACGAAATGATGCTTCTGTCAGGTAAAAAAAAATTCAATAAAACTCTTTCGTCAAATCAGGGACTTCTCCCTTATCGTTAATTCAAAGAAAACCTTTAGTCACAATAAAATCTTTTAAAAAAATAAAGCATAAAAACACATCGACCTATATGGTCGCTTTACACAACTGTCGACATCTGGCCGCACTATCCACAGGACATTGTCTGCAAAAGTCTCTAATATACACGAGATACCATAACATAAGAACTCTGAATCGGCAACACTCCGAACTGAGATGGAGCTCACCAATCTAGCTGATAGCCTAGGAACATCCTATAGCCAATGTCTTCTACTCATCTGTATACACCTGCGTAGCATGAAACGCAGCATCCACAAGAAGGGACGTCAGTACGAACAGTGCACTGAGTATGTAAGGCATGAATAACAACATAATAAGAAATATAGAACATAACAGGGGATAAAGATGACCTGTACATTTGGTTGCCTCTTAAGGCAGATACCATACATGTAACTTTAACCTTTTTAAATCAATATGTACATAAAATCATGGAAGACATCTGAGATATTTCAATGAATGTGCAAAGATAAATAAATCATTATGGTTATATCAACAAAACACATATATCTATAGAAATGCCACAACATAGGCCACATCGTCACCCCTAAAAACATCACAACATAGGCCACAGTGCCACCCCCTGTCAACGGTGCCTCATATATATAAACATCATATCATAGGCCACAGCATCACCCCCCCCCCCCGGTCAACTGTGCATTATATATATAAACATCACATCATAGGCCACAGCGTCACCCCCTGTCAACTGTGTCTTATATATATAAACATCACAACAAAGGTCACAGCGTCACCCCTAAAAATATCACAACATAGGCCACAGCGTCACCCCCTGTCAACTGTGCCTTATATATATAAACATCACATCATAGGCCACAACGTCACCCTCTGTCAACTGTGCCTTATATATATAAAAATCACATCATAGGCCAAAGCGTCACCCCCTGTCAACTGTGCCTTATGTATATAAACATCACATTATAGGCCACAGCGTCACCCCCTGCCAATTGTGCCTTATATATATCAACATCACAACAAAGGTCACAGCGTCACTCCCTGTCAACTGTGCCTTATATATACATCACAACAAAGGCCACAACGTCACCCCCTGTCAATTGTGCCTTATATATATACATCACAACAAAGGCCACAACGTCACCCCCTGTCAATTGTGCCTTTTATATGTACATGAAGAATGAGAATGAGTGCAGTGCATAAGCAAAATGAAATAATAGAACTCGGTAATGTCACAAAATAGCTATATACATATATTATACTCATAGCATGCATGGGAGTTCAAATAAAAGCTACTACTTTAACGGAGTGACGTAAGGTTGGTAACCTCCGATTTATATTAAGGAATAATCATCATCTCTCTATCTCACCTTGAAGGAACAATTATTATAAGGTGAGACCAACAACAATGAATAAAATCGAGAAAATCATGAAATAAGCTCAATAATCTCATAAAAGCATTGATCTCATAACTTTGAGACTTTTAACCATAAAATCATCATCATCATAATCATCATAGAAAATATTCTCATCTTTGACATCATCATTATCATTGTAAAAAAACATGTTCATCGCTGTTATCATAAGAGCTCACAGAATCATAAATCTCTAGTTTGGAAAATACGGGCATTTTGGAAAATATTTATGGATTATCGGGAAAGGAATCATGCCTTGGAGTCATAAAATTATATCTTTTGAAAACAAAGAAGTTATGGAAGCATTTATGAAATCGTACCATAGGGATCATGCCTTTGAAAGAAAGGGACGAGCCTTAACATACCTGAAATTTCACGTTGCGGCTTTTCCGCCTATTTCCGGTGTCGCAATCTACCTATAAGACCATTCGTACTATGGTTAGGCTCACTGTTATATACTTATCCTAAGCCTTCAAATTAAACCTCCTTAAAATCTACCGAAATTCGGGCAGCATCTCCCCTGTTTATATGCCTAACCCAAATTCATAATTCAACAACCAACAACAACAACAACAATACCAACACCAATAATAATATTCTCAACACCAAAATACTCCATAAACATCTCATATGGGTTTATCCCATATTTCCACCAACAAAACCACTCTACGGCTATTTGACAGTTCTATCTCCGTAAATAAACCAAAAATTAACATTAATAATAAGAGATTCTTACCGCTCTCCCAATAATATTGTTGTATCTTCACTTTTTCCCACCTTGAATTGAACCAACCACGTTGCTATACGATTTTATAATCACAACTATACGCTGTCTTGACCGGAATTCAGGAATTATAGCTGGTTTAGGCTTAAAATTTGGCTTGGGGAGTTGGGGGAGAACTCTCCAAAATTTTGGAGAAGGCTTGGGGTGTTTGATGAAGAAAATAAGGGGTAAGCCCCTTTTTATAACGGTTCAGGTTCTGCTTGGACCGATTTAAAATTCCTTCAGCGCGATCGCGCCCCCTTTGGGCGCGTTCGCACAGGCTTAACTTTTCTGCCTGCACGTTCGTTCAGTAAAAAGGTCATAAATCTTGATATCGATACGGTATGAGGGCCCACGACCTATGGTTAGAAATCTAATTCAATTATCTACAACTTTCATTTTTGGTGTGTTTCCAAATTCCAAACTTATAATAGCGTTTTGGCCCCTTCAAGTCAGATCATCCGAAAACGTATCCTTAAATCATCCTTTTGGAGGGCTTATGCCCATATTTGGCTTAAGGGTCCTTCTTAAGACTTGCTCAACTTCCCATGTACTACTCATATAATCTTTCATATGTCCTTTATAAAATCCCGGCATGTGGGCCCCACCTTACTTATGGTTACGAGGTTCACTCATCAAGTAACATGTTAACTGATTTACTACATACGATCTTCAAATGTCATATATATATATATATATATATATATATATATATATTCTTATACTCAGACCATATAATCTTCATCCCTGACCCGAGCCTAAAATTTGCTCAGCTCGTTCGTGTCCCGTGGTGGCGCGTTCGCGCTGAGTTGGCCCTTGGCCTTCTGCGCGTTCGCGCCACTCCCCGGCGCGTTCGCGCAGGCTATTTTCCTGGCCTGCCATCCCAACTTGTAACTCCCATATCTCCTTATCCCAATGTCCTATCGAGGAGCGGTTTGTTGCGTTAGAAACTGGACTTCATGAACTTCACTCTGGCTTTACTTTGTCTCAACACTCGTCACGTTCCAAAAAATATCCTTTCTCCAAGTCGGACCATCAACCCTAGTTTTTGAAATCTACCTGCTTTCCAATCCTCTCGTAGCTTATTACTTGAACTAAATCTTCATGATCATAAATTAAACGCATGCAACCATACATGCCCTTGAAAGTAACTCCCAAAAATCCACACTTGGGGCGACCGACACTTACGAATTTTAATGTATAGAACTACGGGGTGTAACAGAAAGAACTTGAGCGCACAGTGGCGTCGCTTTCTCTACAAGAGCGCCCACAATTCAAAGTATTAATCCCTGCGCCAGTTATTGCGCACGTAGCCCAAGTAATCCCTGCACCGTCTCGGAAAGAATTTGTGGTCCAAGTCGCTACTGCCCATGGAATTACCATATCGGAAAGGTGCTATACTCCCGAAGATCAAGCCCAAGGGGCACCTCGAAGAGAAGGAAATCAAAAAAGGGCAATTACTTAGGGTGAGGCTGAAGATTTATGGCGCCGGATGCAGCCCAAAGAATACTCCATTGTGGAGCACCTGAAGAAAACACCGACTCAAATCTCGGTGTTGGCACTTTTACAAAGTTTACCCCAGCACCGCTTGGCTCTGATGAAAGTATTTGAGGAAGCCCGCGTCCCAGCTGGGACGAGCAGTGAAAATATAGCCGAAATGGTTGCCCATGTTATGAAAGAACACCAAATTACCTTCACGGAAAAAGAGTTGCCCAAGGAAGGCACGGATCACAACAAAGCACTGCACATCACTGTCATGTGCCGTAACAAAGTAATGACTCGTGTGGTGATAGACAATGGAGCGGGACTCAATATTTGTCCCGAGTCTACCCTACCGCAGCTAGGATATGACCTTGGAAAGATTCGTCAGAGCCACACTAATATAAGAGCATTTGACAGAGGCCGATGTGATGCCACCAGAGTAGTTGACTTAGACATCCAACTAGTTCCAGCAAAATTCACTACCGAGTTTCAGGTTATGGAAATACCTGCCAACAACAATTTACTCTTGGGGAGGCATGGATCCACATGGCAGGGGCAGTACCATTTTCACTTCACCAGTCTCTGAAATTCGTCTGGGAAGAACAAGAGGTGATAATCCATAAAGACGCAAGCATGCATAATTACCCGGATAATTCCTTGCCTGTCATCGAAGCGGCACCCAAAGGAACGGATTTCCATGTAATGGAACTCATGGGGGCTGCCCACAAAATAGAATACCCCGAGACTCCCATGCCAGCAGTATATAAGATGATTGCTTCAACTATGCTCTTGAACGGGTTCGAACCCAGGAAAGGTCTGGGAAAGAATTTGCAAGGCATCACTGAGCCAATTCCCCTTCCCCAAGATAATTTTCGTTTCGGACTGGGATATGTCCCAACTGTGGCTGAGATACCTACCAAGAAGAGGCAAGAAGTCGCGGATCTCCGCAAACCCATTCCAAACCTGTACCAGTCATTCCCTAATCGAATGCCTATGTCGGCCAATGCTGACATTGAAGAAGGTATAGGGAAGCTATTCAAAGAAGAAGATTGCTCAATCATCTTAGAAGAATATGCAGAAGCGCCCACCATCAGAGATACAGATCCGGGCGAGCCGCTGTCCAATTGGACCTCTACCCCGCTACTAGCCCTCGGTAGAGAAAGATGAATTTATTTTGAAAATAGGGAGAATCGATCGAGGCCCGATTACTCATTTTTTATCACTCTATGTACCTCGTAATGTTTTCAAAAAACGAAAATGGCTTGACGTTGATCCAAGCCAGGACCACAGTTTGTACTTTTATTAATCTAAATCAACGAAAGCCTCAGTTTAATCAAAACAATTTTATTTATTTATTATGCATGGATGTTTTATACTAACATACTTTGCCTTTAATTTTCAGTAATAAAATTGATAAAAACAACCCTAAATGTCATAACATGTTGCGAAACGAATGAGTCAGGCAGCGTAGAGGAAGAAGAGTATGAGGAATACAACGAGATCACAATGTTACCTGAGGGTCTCGCGGAAGAGGTAGAGCAGTTAGAAAGTGAGCGAAAATCGAACATGGACGAAACAGAAGCCATAAACCTAGGTGACGAAGAGAATGTCAAAGAAACAAGGATAAGTGCGCACCTAGAGGCACCTTTAAAAGAAGAATTGATAAACATACTGAAGAAGTACGTGGATATCTTTGCATGGTCATACGCCGACATGCCAGGGCTAAGTACCAGCGTAGTATCCCACAGGTTACCTATCAATACGGGTTTCGCTCCTGTAAAACAGAAAACCCGACAATTCGTGCCAGATCTCAGTATCCGCATCAAAGACGAGGTAGAAAAGCAAATCAAGTCTGGGGTAGTAGAAGTAACCTCATACCCTACATGGTTGGCCAACATAGTGCCGGTACCTAAAAAGGATGGAAAGATAAGAATCTTTGTAGATTACCGAGATCTCAACAAAGCCAGTCCAAAGAATAATTTTTCACTACCAAACATCCACATACTCATAGATAACTGTGCCAAACACGAGCTATAGTCATTTATGGATTGTTTCGTCGGTTATCATCAAATCCTAATGGATAGAGAGGATGCAGAGAGCACAACCTTCATCACTCCATGGGGAGTGTACCATTACAAAGTGACGCCCTTCGGTCTAAAAAATGCCGGCTCAATCTACATGAGAGTCATGACTACCATTTTCCACAACATGATTCATAGAGAAATTGAAGTATGCGTGGACGATGTCATTATCAAGTCAAAGAAAAATTCGGAGCATACTACTTATTTGAGGAAATTCTTCGATAGGCTCCGATAGTTCGACTTGAAATTGAACCCGGTTAAATGTGCATCTGGGGTACCGGCCGAAAAATTACTCGGGTTCATAGTCAGCCAAAGAGGAATAGAGCTAGACCCGACAAAGATCAAAGCAATCCAAGAGTTACCTCCTTCCAAAACTAAGAAAGAGGTCATGAGTTTCCTGGGAAGGTTAAATTACATTGGACGATTCATAGCTCAATCCACCATCATTATGGAGTCCATCCTCAAGCTTTTGAAGAAAGACGCTCCCAAAAAATGTACAGAAGAGTGCCAAGAGGCATTTGATACTATCAAGAGATACTTGTCCAACCCACCAGCCTTGGTACCACCAAGGCTCGGGAGCCCACTGTTGCTATAATTATCGGTTGCTGAAAATGCCTTCGGTTGCGTGTTAGGACAACACAATGAAGAAGGGAAAAAGGAATGTGTCATCTACTACCTAAGCAAAAATTTCACTGCCTGCGAGGCAAGATATACGCTAGTGGAGAAAACCTGCTGCGCTTTAACTTTGGTAGCCCAGAAATTGAGACATTATTTGTCTTCCTACACCACCCATCTCATATCCAAGATGGATCCATTGAGGTATATCTTCCGTCTGCCCATGCCCATCGAAACATTGGCCAAATGGCAAATGTTGTTGAGCGAATTGAGCACCTGAACACGTGGTGAAGTGTTCCTATTAGACACATTCGGTTCAAATTTTTTTTTTTTTTTTTTTTTGTGTGTGTGTGTATTCTCAAATGCCCAGACACTAACCATTTAAATTAGGGGAAATTTCAGAAATGTACAATTCGCTGACTTATATTGCAAAAATATAGCCCCAAAACACTTTTATACAATGTTATACACTTATATACAAAAGTCATGTACATTATGTATATAGGTGTATGAAAGTGTATAATGTGTAGGTATATACAATAAAAGATATAATTATACAATATTATACACGAAAATACGCACTTACACACATTTATACCCAATTATACAATATTGTATAATTGGGTATAAACATAGATCTTTGGTTTTGAATAAGAATTGCACTTTTATACAAGACATATACATTATGTATATAGATGTATAACAATGTATAAGAGGTGTGTATGTGTGTTTACACACCTCCTATACACTATTGTACAATATTATACAGAAACTAACTCCAACACCACAAACGACGGAGCAGCAGCAGCCACCAGCCATCGTCGAAGTTCCGTTCTCCAGCGAACTCCAACACCACCAATGACGTCCGACAAGCAGCAACAGACTTTCTCCCTCTCCGTTTGTCCCTATCTCTCCCTCAACAAGATCACACCGGAGCTCCGGCGAAAACCACCAACCATACCACATCGCTCACCACCACCAGATCTGAGTGGATTTTCCGATGATCGAGAGAGAAGGTGCAATATAGAGAGCGAGAGAGAGGAGGCACAGAGAGATCTCGAGAGAGAGAGAGAGAAGAAGGAGAAGGAGGGAGTGGGTCATTTTTGTAAGATTTTAAAAAGTGGGCCAATTTTGGTATCATTGTTACGCTAATTAACATGCAGTGCAATTATTCCACCTCCTTTAGTTATATGCATTCACTTCAATAAGACAGAAATCCCGAGCATTTTTTATGAAGTTGATGTGTATAATTAAAGAAAATGACATATTTTATGTGGTTAACTTAACTATCTAATAGATTATTAAGAACATGCACAAAAGTTTTTTTCAAAATATGAACCAAAAGTGTCTAATAGAAGTACTTTATCTTTATCATGTATTCAGGTGTTCAATTGGCGTAGACCGTAGTTCGAGTGTCTAAATGCGATTGCTGATAGGTTTAAGGGGCTGTCAATATATTAGCCTATAATCTTCATAGTTTTTTTCCATTAATACTAAACATGCAATTCCTAGAGTGCCTTTATGCAACAGGATATTGTTTTTTTCAACAAAAAAAAAAAAAACTTCTCTTAACTTTTTTGGTAAAAATGGAGACACCTTTACCACTAAAATGTGGCCATCGAGAGTGACAGTACTTAATAGATTATATTGAGAAGACACCCCAAGCAGAAAGTAGAGTATATTGAGAAGACACCCCAAGCAGAATCTATTCCTGTCCCACTTGCAAAGAAAGAGTTAGCGAATAGTTCAACTTTAGTGTAATTTCAAGAGAGGTTATTTGGCTGCAAAAATACAGTGATGAGAATTCGTCATTCTTTCTCAAGATAAAAGGTGAAGCCTCTAGATCCATCCTTTTGTTGACATCATGGTGGTATGTGAAGCCTTAACTTTCACATCAGAGTAGACTATGATGTGTCATTGCCAGCAAGTGAAATGGCACATATTTGGTAGAGCGTGAAGCTAACATTTGCAAGACCCCACTTATCTCATCACCAGAATTATACTACTACCATCTACTTAAACTGTAGAAATAGCCAGAAAAAAAGAACTGGACCAGGTCCTGATTCATCAAAATCATTAGACAAGAACATAATCATGGTTGTGACGACACTTATTCTGATTTTAGCAAAGGAAATGAATTGCCAATTAAGTTGGTTTTGTCAATGTTATCCAATTGTTTCTTTAAGAGAACAATCTACCAGCAACCAAAAGAAAAGAGACGTCACACGTCTTCCTGGACTACCCTGGATGATAATGCAACTATACATAGTCCCACACTGCAATAATAGACTTCTGTCGAACATCCTAAAGCTACTTAGCGATCCATATCAAAGCTTCCACATAGGCTTCGGTCGAAGACTTATTTCTTTTTTTTTGGATGACAAGGGAACCCTTAGCCGCTATCCTTTGTGTGCGTACAGGGTAAACCCCGTCCTGCGCAATAGCCCACAAATCACATAGGAGAGATAACCCGCTCTAGGCAAGCCCCGTGCGACGAGCTCGACCCAGAAGGCAAATCCTTTTGAACTTGAGACCTCCATTATGGAAGCCCCATGCTCAGCCAACTGAGTCACCCTTGCGGGTGAAGAATTATAACTTAATGAGCATAAAAACATGGTTGGGAATGATAACAACACTACACTTCATGGTTAGGAGCGAAAATGACAACTAATTGTGTGATTTTTGTAAGGTCTGTTTTAGGGATTCGATTGTACTAAGTCTCACATAAGAGTATTACCATGACCACAGATTGGCAGCTCCAGAAAATCTTTAAAAACTGAGCAGAAATGACAGACTCACAGCCGCAAACCAGGTAAAACTAAGGTCCTCTCTTGGTTCCAAGATAATTAAACAGTGGGACACGTTACAGCCCTTGGACCAGTATGAACAAGATCAGGAGAACATAACCACGGGTATATTGAAGCCACATAGATTACTACAATCACCATAACATGAGAACCTTGTACAGAGCCCAACTACAGATGTTTCTCCACAATTTGTATCTTCTTCAGAACCTTTTCAGAATGGCTTAGCTCTTAAACCTTCCTATATGCAAAGAAGATTTAATCAACACTCTGTTAGTAAATAGTGACTGCAACAGAGTTCTACACTTAGGTACTGATGTACAGAAAAGGAGCATCCACCAAGCAATAGAGTACGAATGAGGAACTATGCAAATGACAACAGAGAAGAAAAAATCAGAGGAAATTCAATTATTGAAAGGATGGAACCAAGAAAGCTTCGATGGGACGTTATCAGGCAAGCGTAGAGAAGTGGGAACTAGATAAGAACAAGCCACAATTCAACAGGGATTAATCTGTTGGCAATTGGATTATGTGAGAAACATAATGACATTATGAAAAGAATTAGTACCACATACATAGGACAGGACTGCACATAGTTGAGAGATTGTTATCCCATTAGCAGCTGAATAATAATGATGATAATCGGCCTAAAGTGAAGTGTATCATTTGCAACAGATGATGGTAGAATCACCAATATCAACTGTTCTTAGGATACTTCTAACAGCAGAGGGCTGTATAATCAATTCTTTCTTAGACACAAGGAGCCATCTAAATTGAGTTTCACCTTATACATTCTTCCCCCCTTGATCATCACCGTGAATCTTTGTTAAACGAAATATAAGGATAGGGAAAATCAACTCAGTGGCACTACCATTGTATACTCTTTAAATGGTAAAAGCAATTTGAAATAGATGGCAGCCAAACAAAATCAGATAAACTAAATTTCTGATACAAAGAAAAGAATATATCTTTATATCAGTAAGATCACAGACATGAACCTCACAAAAAGAATAAAATTAAGGATCGGCCTTTGGCCATCACAAACCTCTATGCTTATAAAAACACAACGAGCAACTCAACCGCATTTGTGATTGTGACAAATTGCTATAATAGAAGTATAGGATGACTTTAACTGCTCATTTTTAAGTAAAAGCTTGCTCTTTTCTTCTTCCCCTCGGCCTATCATAAATTCCACACCACATTAGCAGCTAGTGAAAGCAATGATTTTACTAAATCTTGTTGAATATAACCATAGATTACCCCTCTAGATCCCAAACTAGCTATAGTTTATTACTCCTTGTGTCCCAAAATAAGTGTCGCTTTAGGAATTGAACACAAAAAATAGTACTAGTAATTCTTTCCAACTATACCCTTGTATTAAAGAACTACTACTTCTTAATAGTGACCAATTCTCAAGAAACATCTAATAAATAAGGGTAATTTAGTAAACTATGCCTTGTGTGGGCGTGAAATCAGCTAAAGCGACACGTATTTTGGGACGGAAGGAGTACTAAATTTTGTTGTGTAAAAGCGTAAAAGTAAAGGAAACGAGCAAAGCAGAATGATCATTCACATCCAAAGGGTACTCTATTTTATTTAAACATAAGATAGTTAAGATATACCCCTTTAGATAACAGAGCAACAACTGCGACATAAACTAGAGAGTTAATTTATTGTACAAGAATAAGGCGTCCAATATCACCAGCATCATCCACGTCATCTGTATCTTTAGGCACCGTAACCACCAGCACACCGTCAGAGTTAACGGCGGTAGCCAATTCCGGCAAAGTTGACGGCGGAAGACGGAAGCGCCACGTGTCGAGCTCAAATTCACACAAGGACGCATCAAAAGCGTTAATATTATCCCCTCGGATTACAATCTTAGTAACGCCAGGATAGATCTCAACTATATCAGCCCTAATATTATCCCCAGCAGTATCATCTGTAGGGATAATAAAACGCAATGAATCGGAGGTTTCTTGGATTGAAACATCGGTATCGGAATTAAAAGGAAGTTCAAGAACCTTCGCGAAGATATGGGGAAGTCGCCGTAGCTTCTTTTGACGGCTTGCTTGAGAGAGAGCTGAAGAAATGTCGTATTGTAACGTGATGTTGCGTTTTCTTGGTACTGGATGAACCTTCATTGTTTAAAGGGTTAGAAGAAAATAAGATGATTACTCTTTTATAAATATTGATCACTACAATTTTCAATTGCGAGGCTAATTTGCAAAGAATAGTGTAGTTGTTTATGGGTGTAACTGTAGTGGAAATTCTTGGCTTTGGATGGGAGAGAAAGAAGAGTGACAAGGGGGTTAATTGATGAGATTTGACAATTGAGAGATCGATTCGTTTTAGTTTCGGGCGAGTTTTATGGGGCCGAAAGGGGTGGAGCATAATTTCAATAATATATAATTCATCATCAAATATTAGAAAAAGAGTTAAAAATATCTTTTTATTTTAAAAAAAGAATTAAAAATATCTTCCGTTATGAATTTAGATTAAAATATTCACTCTGTTATTAAACTTTTCAAATATACCCCTCTTTTAATGAAAAATCTCAAATCCCACAAAATAACACGATTTCATTTTTTAAATTTACTCTATTATTTAATCCGGCCCCATTGAATAATACGATTGAATCAAAAAGATTAAGTTTTCCAACAAATTTGGGATGATTTAATAACCCAACAAAGTCTTGAACTAAAAATATTAATTTTTCCGATAAATTTGTAATGATTCAACATACCAACTTGAACCAATTTCCTCACAAAGATTAAATTTTTAGACAAATTTATAGTAATTTCACAAACCCAATAAAGTACTGAACTAATTTCTTCACAAAGATTAAAATAAAATTGACAGATTTATAGTAATTTCACAAACCAACAAAGTTTTGAACCAATTTCTTCACAAATATTTAAAAATTTGACAAATTTATAATAATTTCACAAAACCCAATAAATCTTTGAATTGATTTCTGTAAAAAAAAAAAAAAGACTCATAAGTTGGTAGATATTTTTAACAAATACTCCCATTCAATTATTGACTAATCTCATTAACTTCCACCAAAAAATTTTTATGTCTACCAACCTTTTAATTTTGTAAAAAAAGACTCATAGCTTAATTTTATTTATTGAATTAAAATTTGATCAATTGTTGTTGTATTGTTAGAAAGGTCTTTTAGTATTAATTTTGAGCCAGTTGTTATGAATTAGCGTATTAATTTTGTTATGAACTATTACTTGCTCATTTGGTAAGATTGTATAAGAATTAAGAATGTTTTGATAGTTTTCACAACTTGTGGGGTTTTTATGTCTATAAAAGAAAATACTTCTTAAAATATGCAAATTACATGTCCAAATATGATTTCAAATCATGTTTCAAACCATGATTTCAAACCATGTCCAAACGGGGCTATGATTCTCTTTTCTTGGGATTGGTAAAGAGATAATATTCCAAACATTTTGATAGTTTATCAGTACTTATTCACTTCATTTATGTTAGTTTTTCAGTAGAATTGATCCCAAAATTGAAATAAAGATGAAGACTTGATAAGCATTACATCAACTGGAATCGAAAGAAATTAATATGTACAGAGGAATGTAGACAACCAATAACCCAACTGATGCACTATTAAAACACTACTCTAGTTAATTGATTTGCCTAATTATACTCTAATAATTTTTAATCTCCTTATTACTAGAATTTATGGCCCTATTACTGCTGTAGATATAATATAAACATACCAATTGAACCAAATTTACCAAATCAGGGAATAATGAAGGAAAAGTTTTTTCCGGCCATATAGATGTCTTTCCATCTCCTAATTTCTGGGTTTCTCTCAGCTTGATTTGTTAAAATTAAGTAAAGACTTTATAATCCAGCTGAATATGTTTTGATGCTGGCACACTTCTATTGGATATAAAATGCAATTTGTACATTATAAAATCCTTTTGCAAATCAACATCATTGCTGGACCTAAATTCTACAATCTCCACTGGATTTGATTAAACTGCTTAGCCAAATAATTAGGATCTGATCTTATCTTTTCTTTTTTCTCGAAAGTTTATCTGCCAAAATTTATATGGTTAGTCGTTGATAGTCAAACTTAGATCAAATTACGCTGACTTCCCGTCAAACAGAACCTTGCCTCTAATTTTTCTTGGAGCAATAATTTTAAATAGGAAGCAAGAAGAGTAGTAATTTCTATGTCAATTCATGGAAATTTCTTTTTTTTTCCCCAAAATAAAAAAATTAGAAAAAACTTGTAATGCGTGTTCCATAAAGAGTGATTTTGTGCTATGCATTTTGACTTAGAGATTAACTTTTATGCACTAAAAATAAGTATAGGGGACATATAATAAATGAATTAATAATTTGAAAAATACCACAAATAACATGCTAAAAAGCTTAACAATATATTTCATCCGTTATTAGATGGATCGAAAGGTTAACATGGAAACATATACATATATATATATATCTTCACTTTTACTTGCTAATTAAACCAAAACATGACTATATATAGAGGTCCTTTTACTCTCAATCATTCAACCCCATCAATTTTTTAACCCAAATCAAGATATAAATAGATGTTTATTATCTTGTAAATTAGAAAAAACTTGTAATGCGTATTCCATAAAGAGTGATTTTGTGCTATGCATTTTGATTTGAGATTAACTTTTATGCACTAACTGGAAATAAGTATAGGGGACATATAATAATTAATAAGTGAATTAATAATTTGAAAAATACCATAAATAACATGCTAAAAAGCTTAACAATATATTTCATCCGTTATTAGATGGATCGAAAGGTTAACATGGAAACATATACATATATATATCTTCACTTTTACTTGCTAATTAAACCAAAACATGACTATATATATAGAGGTCCTTCTACTCTCAATCATTCAACCCCATCAATTTTTTAACCCAAATCAAGATATAAATAGATGTTTATTATCTTTGCTTATTTTGTGAACAGGACAAAGAAAAGGAAGCTGCGTGGATATTTCCAAGACAATTTATGTTGCTTGAATCAAATTAAGGGAAAATATCCAAGAAATTGCCATTGCATCAAATATGTCCAAGTTTCTTGTGCATGCGCCGCCTACACTTGCTCACCCAAGAAATACACATGCAGCCCCACATCCTATCCTGCCAAAATTTACCCGCATCCCCAATGTTTATATCAATTCAATAAATACATAATACATGTATCTAATACAATCATATCAACAAATCATAGCAAATTTATACAAGTTCTCAGTGGCGGAGCCAATTAAGGCTCACAGGGTTTCCGAACCCCCTCCCATAGGAAATTATACTATTTATACATAAGTTAAAATTATTTTTTATGTATATATAGTAGATATTGAACCCCTTTGGCTTCTTCGTATGTTTACTTCTTTATATACAGAACCCCCTTAGTAAAAATTCTGACTCCGCCAGGGCACGTTCTCATGTTATTTATGGCTTAATCATGCTAAATTAATACGATTTAATGTAAATAATGAGTGTTTTAAGTTCTTACACATATTCCACGCCTGACATATATATAAGATGATAAATGTAACACATTTCTTTAAAATTCAAACTCCGGAAATGGAGAACTTTTTTTATAGTACTCTGTTTTCTATAATGGGTTTATCCTGTGAATGAAAATAAATTAACTTCGAATACGAATTAGTCAGACAAAAAAAAAAAAATTGATGTTGCGCCTTGTATATATCGGAGTTGTTTTCTCAGAAGGTCACTCAACTATCGCAATTGTAACACAAAAGTCACTTAACTTTAGTTTGTAACTGAAAAGTCCCTTAACTTTTCTTTTTGTAACACAAAAGTCACTTAACTTTGTTTTGTAACTATAAAGTCATTCAACTGATTTTAGTCAACTTTTGTTGACATGGAATTTTTAAAAGTTAAATCCTTATTTACTATAAACTCACCCATATTTACCATCTAGTGACCCTCCCCACTAACCTGACCCGACTATCCAATAAATTTAGTGTAGGACTTGATGAGGATGTTTGAGAACTGATGAGTAGTGTAAATTTTGTAAAGCAGAAGATTAATATAGTAATTTTGAAAAAAAATTACTACTTCTTGCATTAACTAAGTGAATTGAAACGTTGATTATCGACGTGGCATTTACTTTCCCCGCAATCACGACCAACTTCTTATGGTATTCTTTTTAAAATTCAAGTAGCTGCTTGCTCAAGGGAATTGTATTCTGAACTCTAAATACATCATAGATGAAAAGAAGAACAAAGGTACAACTAGACCAGCTGATTTGCGTAATATTTTGTGAATAGAATGTATAAATTTTCTTGAAAAACTGTTAATACTTGCAAATAGCTTAGCAGTAGTGTCATAGTACCATATGAACTTGAGGCAAAACTTTAAGGCTTGAATAGGGAGGAGAATCCAGCACGTTACCAGTAAAATTTCAGTCCTTAGTGTTTTGTTATAAAAATTTGGATAGCGGGTCCGTTTAGTGGGGCGTATCACTAAATGGTAAAAATGGGTGTATTTATATTAAATAAGGATTTAACTTTTTTTTTTAAAATGCCACGTCAGCAAAAGTTGGCTAAAATGAGTTGAATGACTTTTATGTTACAAAAATGAAAGTTGAGTGACTTTCCAGTTACAAAATAAAGTTAAGTTACTTTTGTGTTACAAATATGAAATTCGAGTGACTTTCCAATAACAAAACAAAGTTAAGTGACTTTTGTGTTACAATTACGATAGTTGAGTGACCTTCTAGGAAATCAACTCTATATATCGGGGCAGATATAGGAGCTTCCAATCCATTTTAGCTGTAGTTAAAAAAAGTTTATAAAATGTACCTTTATGTTTGTAATTCTAGCAGCAATAATACTTCGCATTTATTGATTTAAATTTTTTCATTCTCCCTAACCTTATTGGCGTAACCTTGAAACAGGGCACACGGTTTTGGTTTTGACCCTTCCCGTTTAATTTCCTGCATGCAGGAAATTTCCATACTAGTTACTGTCATTTTGCCATATCTTTCCAAATTAATATAACACGATAGATGAAGTTCCATCAAAGCTTCAGCGTTTGCCTTTTCTCCTCTTATTATAATAATGATTTTTTAAGAAGGAAAAAAACATTCATACCCCACTAGCCCGACTATATATTTATTTCACTATTTGACGTTTGTCTTCGTTGTCTGAAAGCACTCAAAATAGTAAAACCTGTACGAATTGAAGACCGAAATACTTTGCTAATCGGAAAGTACGTGTTTAATTTTGTTTTATCACAAGTTGAATCCCTGTCAGCATTTGAGTTTGTGTATTAAATTATGATCAGTTAGTTGGTTTGGTACTGTACGTCGTTTATAGTATCTTCCACAGGTTACTTCTTTGTTTTTCTTCCTTGTCTCCTTTCCCTATTGGTTAGTAGTTATATATGCATGTCTTTTCTCTTATTTTATGTGATACCTTCCAATAAACACCGTGCATATGTCCCAGTATTTTATCTTCTTTTTTTTTCCTTTTGAAAGACGCCTGATAGAAAGCGGTGTGCTAATTGCTGACGAATATAGAGTTTTGGGTAAAGGTGGCAACCGGTTCCAACCGGAACCGGACCGGTAACCGGTTAGGAAACCGGCCGGTTCCGGTTTAACCGGTTCCGGTTTACCGGTTTGAAATTTCAAACCGGAACCGGTCCGGTTTTAAGTGGTGAAAACTTTTTTTTTTTGTTTTTTGTATTATATATATATATATATTATAGTATTTATTAGTATATTGTAGGTATATTAACATATGTTATACAACTTTATAATTAAAGTTTAAATATTTACTGACTAACAGGTTAATAGCAAGTCAGCAATACAGAATAGTGTTTTTCGTATACATATAATATATATATATATATATATGTACTATATACTTATATATATGTATAACTTAATATATACTTATATACTATATATACTTATATATATGTACTATATACTATATATACTTACTTATATACTATATATACTTATATACTATATATACTATATATACTTATATACTATATACTATATATACTATATATATTTATATACTATATATATTATATATATTTATATACTATATATACTTACTATATACTATATATACTTAATATATATACTATATATATTTATATACTATATACTATATATACTTAATATATATACTATATATATTTATATACTATATACTATATATACTTACTATATATACTTATATACTATCATATATATATATGTTTAAGTATACTATATAACTTTTTTTTTTTTTTTTAATTTTCACCGGTTTAACCAGTCCGGTTCCGGTTTCCAAAATATCGGAACCAGACCGGTAAATTATTACACGGTTAACCGGAACCGGACTGGTTAAACCGGAACCGGACTGGTTAAACCGGTTAACCGGTTTCGGTTTAGCCGGTCCGGTTACCGGTTAAAACCGGTTAACCCGAACCGGTTGCCACCTTTAGTTTTGGGCATGCACCATACATGCTTATGTATAAGTAGTTTATCATAAACTGGATTATGTGGTTTTTCCGACTTGCTAAAGCATCGGAAAAAGGTTTTGCCATAAGAGAAATACTTAATTAATTGTTCTTGCTTTATTTGTCTCTTGTTTTTTTATGGGGGTTCGGAGTCTATTTGATCAATTTTAAGTACATATAAACCTAGTCTTTTTTCTTTCTTCATATAAACTTAATCATATAAGGCAGAGATATTTAAAATTATGCGAATCGTACTAGGCATTATAGTTTTCTCCAGAAACATTAAAGATGTGAAAAGAAAAATGGCTTAGTGCGACTTTCAGCGTGGAAAAGAACCTATTTTATGTAAGAACCACTAAGAGATCTTTCCACCATTTTCGTTACATTCATAACAAGAGGGAAGCAACCCAGACTCGATTGCAGGTACCAAACTATGATCAATTATCATGATTGAGTACTAAAGTGAGTTAATACATAGTATTAATCGGGCAATGTAAGTGATCATAAACCTTATGTAAAAGGCTCACAACCTACATATATCTTGCACTTAATTACCATTTTGATGAAGGCAGCAAGTGCGAGCTAAGTAAGTATTTTCAAAACTGTACATGTCCCATGCATGGTGTTTTATGTATTATTATATTTTACAATGCAAATAATCATCCTGGTAAGTACTCCAAATTATTAAAATTACAATATAAGAACCGTAAAGAAGACATCACATCTAGTTAAGTACGTAAACTTGTAGTAAGTTGCACATAATTACTAAGAGTTTGAAATCTATTTATCAAGTAACATTGATGAACAACTTTGATTATATATCTTTATAAAGTATCAACCGAAAATCATACCATGGCCAGAAAGGCAAGAAAATTATATGAATATAGAAAGGAGAATGGAGAATGTAAGATGAAAATAGACATAGAAAGTTTAACAATTCAAACGAATCTAGAAAGAAGCATATATCAACAGATTCAGAAATAAAAGCGCACATAAAATCAGCTATAATCATATAACTGATATGGAATATTTTAAACGAAAATTTTCATGGCATAGCTAACTCTAAGAGGTATTTATAGTTAATAAGTACCATTTAAGTTAATTACATTTCGTAGCTACAATTTTCATTTCGTAGCTATATGTAGTTGTATATATGTATTTGAATGTATTTGGTTTACGTACTGCAAAAGCTGAATACAATTGTATGTATTTATATACATATGTATATGGCTAAAGCCTGAATACATATTTTGAATGTATTATGACTATATGTTTGCCAAATGAATTGGATTTTTGATTTTATGTGTTGTTTGTTTCATTTATATACATACGTGTATGGCTGAGCAGTGTATCCAAATATATTAAAATACACAGGGGAATACCTAAAACCTGACTATGAATACAACTGGAAAGTGTATTCAAATATCACTCAAATACTCGCGAATACACCTAAAAACCAGCTATGAAATGTGAATATACAAAACATAGCTATGAGTTGTTAACAACTCTAATTATATAGTCGTAAGTTTCCCCATTTTAAATCACAAATTTTAGAAGCATTACAAGCACACATGCAGAGTCACGTTTTATAGGATTTTGGGTTTCAATTTTGGGGAGCTGAGATCTCTGCCTATCCAAAACCTTTGGGCTCCGACTTCTTTAATAGGACTACGTAGTTTCGTTTGGAGTCTTTGGGCCATGGTGCTAAATCGAGAAATGGGGAATCCAAGTAAAGCCCAATAACGCTGGGCCTATAAACCAAATTACTATAACTCTCGTCTCATCATTTTTGTCATTTTTTTGCCTCTCTTGTTTTGTTTTTTGTGCGGATTGCCCTTCAAAGGCACTAGTCTTTAATTTTTGTCCCTCAAATTGATGGTATTTAATTTTTATCCTTAGCCTAATATCTCGAGGTTCTGGGTTCGAACCTCAGATCAGTAAAAAATAAAAAAAGGAATTTCGCAAGGCAGAGGTTTGGATTTGCAAGGCAGAGTTTTGAATGCAAAACTCTACCTTAAGGTAGAGATTTGAAACTCTGCCTGAGGGATAGTTTTGCATTCAAAACTTTGCAAACATTGCAAAACTCTAACCTTGTGATTTTTTTAAAAATTTTTTACTAAGTGGGGGTTCGAACCGAAACCAAGAAATTTTTAGCGAAGGGAAAAAAAAATTAAAGACCACCAATTTGAGGAGCAAAAATTAAAAACCAGAGCCTTTAAATCGTGCAAATGACCCCTTTTTTGCGCGGATTCCCCTTCTTTTGGGGTGGTCTTTAATTTTTGTCCCTCAAATTGCTAGTATTTAATTTTTGTCCTTCGCTTAAAAAGGTAATCGAAAATATCTCGAGGTTTTGGGTTCGAAACCCCGCTCAGTCAAAAAAAAAAATCGCAAGGCAAGACTTTTACAAAAAGTCTGCCATCTCCGGCAAACTTTTAGTTATGCCATAAGGCAACTCCAACATAGGTTCTATGTAACTTCGCCCGAATAGGTATAAGAACCTATGCCTTGCGAAATTATTATTATTTTCGACTCTGTTGGGTTTCGAACCCAGAACCTCGGGGTATTTTCGGTCACCTTTTTAAGCAAAGAGCAAAATGATATACAAAATATAAGCCGACGAGGCTATCAAAATGATATACAAAATATAAGCCGACAAGGCTACAAGACATTTAACCATACACAACTGTCTACGAGCCTCTACGAAGAGTATGTCACATCATATAGACGGGAGAGGACCCCGCCATGCCCATAGGTATGTACACAAAAGAATAAATACCAAAAGCTATAGCTCCGGATGAAATGGAGCTCCTCTATGCAGTCCCTGAACAAGATATCTATGGATCAAGCCTGTCTCCTTGTCCACCTGCGGGCATGATGCAGCGTCCACAAACAAAAGGACGTCAGTACGAATAATGTACTGAGTATGTAAAGCATAATCAACATCATAATAGGAGCATAAGAGACAGCATAAGAAATAGCATAAGATGGGAGAATCAGGAGATAGTAGCTATCATCGTAATTACTTACTTGTCTTTCATAGGGACTTTCCATTTCTAATGCGTGCTCGTGTACATACAAATATACATATACAAATATCCATATCCGTATCCATATTCGTATCCGTATTCATATACATATTCGCATCTATAGCATACCCGACCATGAAGGTTCGGTGGTTTCACATACCCGGCCATGACAAGGCTCGGTGTTATACATACCTAGCCCTACCAAGGCTCAGTGTTATCCGTACCCAACTGCAGTGGTGTGTGTTATACCCCATTTTAACCGGGAGATTAAATTTAGAAGTACGACATATTGGTGATTCCTCTTTTTCGTTGTTTTAAGGAGTCGCCACCTAATTAATTTTAACGGTGAATTAGGACACCTAGATATTAACTAAGGTAAAGTTAAAACTAAACCTTCGTTAGTAGTCTGCTTAACCAGTGTGATTCTAGGTAAGGGTTCTATATTATCCTAAAGGGAAGGGGTTAGGCATCCTTTAGAATCCGTTAACTTACGGTTATCCGACCAAACTTAGGTTAATTAATCAAGATCAAATGTGGTGTTCAAATTTTGAGAAAAAGTAGTTTGCAAAATATAGTAATGCTATCTAAACTAATTTGTAGGAAGATATAATAACTTGCGTAAAAGAGAGGCTTTTAAAATGAGACTTATAAAGGTCGTTTAAAATTTTGAATGAAAATAGTGCTGCTATTATAAAACAAGACTCAGGAAAATATAATAATTTTTCTAATAGAAGATTTAAAAAATACCAAACAGAATTTAAAGACATTGCTAAGGCCTAAAAAAGAGTGATTTTATTCCGAATAAAGCTCATAGAAAAATAAATAATTTGCCTATGAATAATAATTTCTTAAGAGAAAACTTAACACAATTATATGAATATGGTGATATAAAAAAGCCCAGGCTTATATTTTAATGTGATGCGAAGGGCGTGAGTTTCTTTCTCTTTTGTTTAACTGTGTTTGGCTAAAACGTATGCATAATCGGATTAATCTAAAGAATGCTTATAAGAAATGCTTGGATTAATGTTTACATATTAGTGATGTTTGAGGTTTTAAGGTAGCAAAATAAAGCATGATTTAATTCAAACTATGTAGTTATACTATCTAAAAAAATCACTTATTCTAAAAATAAATATTATAAGTATTAAAATAGTTTTGACGTAAAGAAGAATAAAGTAAAGGAAACAAGCGCGAAACCTACGGAATTAATAGTTAATTTTCCTAAAAAAATGACTACCCGTTATATTGAACTAATCTGCTAAGGTCCATCTAAATCGAGAAGATAGAACAAAATAAAAGGTTAGTTGCATAATACACATTAAATACATAAAAATAAAGAGAGCAAATTATATTAAATGGGCCTAGCCCATTTTTGAGGCTGCTGTGGGTATTGCTGTGGGCTTCGGCCCAGTATGCTGCTGCGGACTGTTGCTGTTGTTGTGGGCCGTTGCCCAGATTTTTTAGTTGATGGGGCTGACTCGATAAAAGTGCTTCGTTGGGCTTTAGCCCAACATCGAATGCAGGAGAAGATGAGTCCCTCGGACTCACGCGCGGTGGTCACGCATAAAAATGAAAAGGAAAAGGATTAGTAATATAATCAAGGAATAGGGTCAAGCATACGAATTGTAAACTAGGAAATAGATCAGTAGGTTGTATGTATACCACGTGTATCAAGAATGAAATAGAGGCAGGGAGAAAAAGAAAGGTTTCAGAATAATTCAGGCAACCCACAAAAGGCTCAAATCAAATAAGTCACTTAATATCAATTTTAGACTGGCCCAATATGAACTGAAAGCTTAGTACATAAAGGAGGCCCAATAATAAATAACTAACAAGACTTCACCCAACTGCATTCATAGACTACAAATTTGTACTTGTATCAATGATCTACCTGATTCATGCCAAATACACAAGTTCCCTTATGCTAACAGTATGCAGGACTGCCTATATCTGGTATATTCAAGTATATCCATGGTATATTTGCTCGTAAATCAACAACCAGACCCACATAGAGGAGGGGAAAAGAAAAATAAGCGAAGCAACAATTCCAATTCCTAGTAGCTGTTAGGCAAATTAATCTCAATTAATCAAGATATGACACATAATTTCGAGGTATTACCCATCCCAACAGAATCACTATAGCAGCAGTCTCAAAAGACTGCCGACTTCCAATTCACAAGAAAAGTGATCTTCTTAAAATCTTTGTGGGCATTTAAACCAGTCACCAGAGGTCCTATGTGGTTATGTATTAAACTTATTTTTACTTAACAAACTTTCAGATAGGCAAATTTATGACTGAGTGACACCAGACAGATTTACAAGAGCTAAGACACTTGAACTTTGCATGGTAAAAAAATGAAAACTAATTCTTTCATAAATTTTAAATATTCAAACAAAGGGGAGACCATGCAATCTCCAAAGGGGATATCCCTACCCTTACCACCATACAGGAGCACCAGAAAGCAACAAACAGGATGGAATGAAAGATACTTATGACAATATTCTGTTAATAAACCACAAAAGAAACATTCGAGCTGATAGAAAAAATTTATGAAGTCCAGATAAGGCCGAAACCAACAGCAAGCAACTTATATCATAATTTCTCAATAAATAGATGAAAAGGCAAAAACTTTCTGGACATAGTGAACAAATCCAGAGTAGTTCAACCTACTTCTAGACTTGTCAAGATTAAAGGTAAGAATCAGGGCAATCTAGACAACTAGTGTTAACAGATTCAAGCCCACTTTAGTGTCACTTCCCACTTAACCAAGTTCATAAGATCCCTTTCTGTTGGTTAAGCATACATGAATGGTGAACAAAAGCCTTGTGAAGTATAAATTCAACTAGCAAATGCAATTTCAAACAGATTCATAGTGCTTAATATAAGTTACCATCCTATAATATAGCAACTCAGTCAGTCTACACATAAATACTCCCCTAAGGTAAGTAGTTTTCAAAAAAGAAACTAATCCCATAAACATAGTTGATTAGACAAACTGAGGTCACTGCCTGGGTATGCCTGATTAGATCGAGAAAAAAAAAAGATGTGATAGTATGTTATGGCCAACATCCCAAATTATGTCTCAAAAGGTTCAAGATTATAAAGATGAGTTTCTGCCACTAAACCACATTTTCAGCATATGCCATTTTATTCAGTTGACACATAACCAACATGTATACTAAGTTAATCTAACATATTGAAGCTTCATCTAACAAAGGTGGATTGAACTAGATTTAATAGGATCTAACCAAAACTTTGACCAAAGTTAACATACCGAAGCATACTATGTGAACCAAATTAAACAGCAAAGAGCAAACATCTTTAACCAGATTCCAGCCAAATTAAACACGTAGGACCTCCGACACGGATAACCAAATGACCTGAACAACGAGGAGTTTGTAGAAAGAAAACAAAGAAAGAAAAGGGAAGAAGATTACCTTCTTCCGGAGGCAGCGAAATGGGTGTTGATCCTCGATCTACACTCGAATACCTCACAACCCGATTCCCCGAAATAAAAAGAGACTGAAAAGATTGAAATTTTGCTTAGGGGATTCTTAGCGACAAAAACGAAGGCTTTCGGTTTCTATGGAATTTCCAGGCTAGAAGACTCAAATTTTCAAGGGGTTTTGTGCGGCTGAGAACTTGGTTCTTGGGGGTTTTCTCATAAAAAAAAAATCCGTTTCTAGGGGAATTTCATGAAAATCCAATCCCCCATTTCTGACTTGGGAAAACATTATTTATAACATCAATCTTAGGTTTGAACTAGGGTTTTCGTCCGAAAAGGAAGAGAGAGAGGAGCGTGGGGGGGACAATATGAAGTGGGGGACAGCAGGGAACAGGGCGTAGTGGGGGAGAGGAGAGGTATGGGCGAAAATGGAGGGAGAAGAGAGGGAAGGAGAAGAGAGGGAACATGGGCGGGGAGGGGAAGCGGCGGAGGTGAAGAGAAAAAAATGAAAGGGGAAACCCTTTAGGGTTTCCTCATTTTGAACGGAGATGGGCTGGACCCAGTCCATTTGTGGACTGGGTCAAATTTTTTGGACTGAGTATTGAAAGAATGGGCTAGAATTAAAACATGGGCCGGTCTAAAAATTGAGATAACAGATAGGGGCTAGTCCAAAAATATTAGGAGTTAATCGGACTTTGATTTGGGGTTCGATAAGTCAAAATACGGACTGAGTGTAAGGAACAGTTTGGCTTCCAAAGTTAAATAAAAGACTCATTTTAATTAGTAATATACTGAGTATGACAAAATATTACCTAATACAAAATGTGTAATTATTAGGACTCGGGCAATAAAATTATATGATGCTATAATAGCCGTGCAATATCATTTTAACAATAAATAAACACTATCATTTAAATGCGCGAAATAAATGCGATGTGTATGCGGAAGTTGGTAAAAACGCTGAAATGCAAATTTCAATAATACTAAATAATAGTAGCGAATGAATAGCGATAATAATGCTGCTAATAATAATAATGATGATGATAATGGTAATAACAAGAATAATAATGATTAATAACAATTAATAATAAAAATGATAATTTAAGAATAATAATAATAATAATAATGATAATAATAATAATAATAATAATAATAAGAATAATAACTGCAGTGGAATAATAAAACGTGGGTGTTAATAAAAGACTAATAATTATAGTAAAATTAAAATGCATATTTTTTAATTTCTCAAAATACCAGAAGTATAAATAGGTATTTCGGGGGAGAGGCGGGACAAAATTGGGTGTCAACAGTGTGCGCGCAATAGGTATCATACTCGGCCATATAAGCTCGGTGTTACGTAATGGTCATACATACTTAAATCCGTATACGTAGGAGTTTATGGGTATCATCGTTATCATTGACATCATCATTTTCGTTATATCCATCCTTAGAGGGTCAACTATCATATAAAAGAGACAAAGGAATCATGAACGTATCGAGAATCGTAAGCTTTGGTAACCTTAGAGTTAGAGTCATTTGGAAGACATTATGGAGCTCATGAAAGGATACATATAGCAAGGGAATCATGCCTTAATGAAAGAAGGGTTAGCCTTACATACCTCTTTGACTTCTTAACTATTTATCGTTCATCGTTGAAGCTTGAATAATCTACATTTAGAAGGATTCATACCATGGTTAAGTCTTAATGATACTCTTCAATTCAAACTAGGATAATTCATATTCTAATGAAAATTGGGCAGCATTTCCCCTATTTTATCAACTTCCACTATATCACAAAACAACTCCCAAACAACCACAATAATATCCACAATATCATAATCAAGTATTCACATTCGATTTAGCCTTTAAAATTGATCCTTGTGTTCAACTTATGCTAGCAACTTCATACCCATTTTAGCAAATTTTCATATAATGTTTCTTCATTACCATTATTACCTTCCATAGCAAGATTATATCCATAACATACTAAGAATCATAACTCAAGTTAGCTTACTACTCAAAAACATCATAAAAACTGCATTTGGAACTCATTTTCTACTTTCTCCTTCCACCCAAGTTGTTCAACAACTAAACATTCTTGATAACACGTAATAAGTATGAAAACTAACCTTTTATCTCATAAGAATGAGCTTTGGAGCAAGCTATCAACTTATATGAAAACCCTAGCTTCAATATTCAAAGAATTCTTGGGGTCTAATAACCCTAGCAAGGCTTCTAATACATGGATATCTTGATTCTTGCCTCTTGATATTTAATCTCCCTTGGATTTTGGCTTGGATTAGTTTATGGAGTGGAAGAGAGGGTTTTTGGAGAGCTTTTGGATATGATTTGATAAAATGAAATGTCCAAATGAAGTGGAAAGAATTATATAAAGCGGAACTTAAACTCCCGGCGGGCAATTATGCGCCCATTTTGACGGGCTGTAAAAATTCCTACGAACCGTCAAAATGGTCCGTAGAACTGCCCAGTCAAATATGGTTCACTGTGACCATTTGATGTTGGGCTGGTGCAATTTGACGAACCGCAAAATTTTCTGCGGGGCGTCAAAATTCCTGTGGGCCGTCAAATGGTCCGCAGAAATTTTCTACTCAGACAGTCTGTCGTAATACCTGCATAACTTTTTATTCAAACGTCACATTGACGAGCGGTTTGTTGCATTGGAAACTAGACTCAATGAACTTCAATTTGGATAAAAGAAACACACCAAAACTCCTCATATTCTAGGATATATGCCTCACCCAATCTGGACCAAAATCCTGTCCGAAAATTTTGCAAAGTTTTACCAAAGTTCACACAAACTCCATTCCTTTATTTGTTTGTTCTTAAATCCTTGAATAGCTCATTTCATGGGCTTACACCCCCATAACCATAATATGGGAACATGTAATCTCATATATCTTAAGGTAACTCCCGTTTCCACGATTAGGACAACTAACGTCTAACGAATCTCAGTGGACGAAACTACGAGGTGTAACAAATCCGTATGAAGGGAAATTGTGCAAATTGCCCTATTTTTTATGCTTTTTCAATGGCCCTTAACCCGCACTAGAAACTAGGCAAGTAATTGCACGGTTCCCCTTCAAATGGACTAATCTTAATTTTTGCCTTTTGTATACGGTAAAAACCAGGTATACGTTAAACCGGTAAGACCGGAGAAGAAAGGGACAGGAACGTGCATGAAGGCTCCCATTCTGAACCGGGGAAACGCTTGGACCGGAGTAAAAGAAGGGCGTCATTTGGTCCGGTTCTTCCATGACCGGTTGTTCGAGGCCGTATGTCCGTTGACCGTGGCCGGTGGTCCGGAAGATCCGTTGCGCGGTTGCCACGCGTCGATGACGTCCTGCTGTGTTCAACTGCTAATCGTACGGGTGTCAGATCGTACGGTCCACCTAATCCAACTCAGAACTTTGTCCTTATTTTATTATTTCTTATATTGTATGAAGCCCATGGGGTAACACTATAAATAAAGGGCATTTGCCTCCTTTTAGAGGGTTGGCTTCCTCATATCAAAAACACTTTGTAATAGCAATATATATATATATACACAAAATCTCTCTCAGTTACCTGACTTCGGTCACATTTGTTGTGTTTATTCCTTGCATTTCTTCAATCAAGTAGCACTCATACATTAGTAGACATACAAGTATACAACAAGCCACCGATTATCATTGCTCTCTTCATATCACATTTATATTTATACCTTTCTTTTATCAAGTAGATTGAGACTTAACTACATATCTTATACCCACTCACAAATTTAATTGATTATCCAAAACCGGGGTAAACACCTTTTAAATGGCTAGTCTTTAATTTTTGCCTTTCAAAATCGAACTTATAGGGGCATAAGTTATTTAACGGCGCTGACATAGTTTGTACATATTATAATGCGTGACTTGTGCCCCTATAGGCATAAGTATGATTTTGAAGGGTAAAAATTAAAGACCTGCACAAAATAGGGACAAAATGCAAATGAGCCGAAAGTGGAAACTATGAATTGGTGAAAGTTTCAATGTATTTCATTTATAGTCGATAACATCCAGAAAATGGCGTGTGGTGTCCCCAAAAAGTGTCTGATCCTGAATATTTGTCCCTTCTAAACAAAATCTTTAAAAAATGATCTTAACTTGAAAAAAATCTTTAGGAAGAACTTTTATTGCCCGTCAAGCATAGGTTATAACTTTTGCCTATAAGGCAGAACTTGTGGTCAATTGAACAGTTCAGTATCTTGAAATATTTTGAACTCTTGACTTATAGGCCCCCAAATTTGCCTTTAAAAATCAAACTCCCCCCTAAATTTTGAACAATAGTCATTCTTCCCTCGTTATCCTAATGACTTTTTAAAATTCCTATTTTTACCCTTACATTATCAACTTGTCTTCTTTTCTTTTACCTTTTTAAGATAATGATTTATTTTATCTCTTTAATCTATGTCACAAATTTCCTATAAAAGTAAATATTATTTTCAAGACGGAAACAGAAAAAAGTGAGAAATACTAGTTAAGTATATAACTTAACGTCGTTCTATAATGCAATAAATGAGAAGAATAAAATTTTGATTATTAAAAATAATCAAAACTTTCTGAAATCTATTTATACAGGTAAAAAAAAAAACAAGTAATAATCATTTTATAAATATATTTCAATGCAGGCAATACAAAATAATTAATAAAAATAGACGCATATTCTATAACAAATTCCTAAAATATTATATATTTAAATTATAAATGAATTTCAAACTATACTTTAAAATATTCCATTAACGACAACTAAAACTCGCTTATATATTGACAATAGAGAATAAAAGAGAAGTTGAACTTAAACACACACAAAAGATATATATATATATATATATATATATATATATATATATATATATATATATATATATATATATAATGTATACTTGTCCATGCAATATTAAAATATCAATCATAAAAAGTAAAATTAGATTTTGTGATAAATTCATAAAGGATTATTCTACTTATAATATGAATTTAAATAAAAATCTATATATACCTAGATTTAAAAAAGAAATCTTATATAATATAAAAAAGGAATTACATAGATGGAGGATTGAAAATGTCAAGGGTAAAATAGACATTGCATAAGACATAGGGGGAGAATGTTTGTTGTTGAGAAAATACACAAATACCCCCCCCCCCCCCTAACGTATACTCGGATTAATTATGACGCACCCAATCTTTGTGGGCGACTTATTACCCCCTGGCCTTATTTTTTCTGTATTTTTGTACTCTTTTTTGGCTGACGTGGCAAAAAAAAATAGATGACCAGTTGCACAAAGGAGAGTGTGTATCGGTGCCACGTCAGTGCCACGTTGGAACTTTCTAAAATTTAATTTTTATATTCTTTTCCTTTCTTTTTTTCATTTTATTTTTCTTTTATTAATTATATTTACACTAATTAACCATTAAACCCTCCATTAATTTTATCTTCTTCATCACTAAACCCATCTTCTTCTTCTTTATTTCAAGAAATCAATCAACCCATTTTTTTTCTCCATTAACACACACATTTAATTTCATCATCAATCATAAAAAGCTTATTTTTAAGAAATCCACCAACCTATATTCTTCCTCCATTAACACACACACATTCAACCCATTTTCTTCCTCCATTAACACACACATTCAATTTCATCATCAATCATAAAGAGCTTATTTTCAAGAAACATTCAACCCATTTTCTTCCTCTATTAACACACACATTCAATTTCATCATAAACCCCCCCCCCCCCCTTCTTCTTCTTCTTCTTCATTTCAGGCCGCCCCCTCCCCCCCCCCCCCCCCCCCCAAACCCGAGATTGTACGGATATAGCAAAGAAACAAAACCAAATACTCAAAGTTAATTGTCTTCTCTTGATCAACAAGAACCCCAACACTCACACTTGCAAGACCCCAGCAACACCAACAAACATAAATCCTAGTTTCTTCCCCCAATTTGCCTTATTTTTCGATTTCCCATGAGATTTATCCTGCTTTTATCATTGTTTTTATCGTGGTTAGAGTGTTTACTCTCCGAGGTTGTCATTTTCGAAGCAAAATGCCCAGATTTTGGAGGTGGTGGTGGATGGTGATGGTGCTGTCGTGGCGGTGGTGGCGGTGGTGATAATAGTGGTGATAAAGGACTCACATTTTGCTGAGATAAAGGACTCACTTTTAACATTTGGGTTAGTCTCCAACTAAGTTAAATCTTCTCCAAAATCAATGAAGATTGAAGCTTTAACAATTGGGCATAAAGAATTAGGGTTTGGAAAATTGCAATTAGTAGCTTTAACAATTGAAATATGAAAAAAAGGGAGGGTGGGGGTGGGTGAGAGGATAAAATATAAATAAATTTTAAAGAACTAATTTTTATTAAAATATAAAAACTATTTTTACTGCTTTCACTCGCTATTTTTAAATTATAAATTTTTTGCCACGTCAGCCAAAAAAGGATACAAAAATACAGAAAAAATAAGGTCAGGGGGGTAATAGGTCGCCCGCAAAGATTGGGTGCTTCATAATTTATCCGAGTATACGTTGGGGGGGGGGGGGGGGGGAGGTTTGTGTATTTTCTCTTTATTGTTCATAGTTGAGGGAGGAGTTTGATTTTTAAAGCAAAGTTGAGGGATGAAATAGGCGAGAGTTAGAAGTTATGCTCATGGACATAAGCCAATTTTCTGAAGCGAAAATTATTGTTTAAAAAAAAATGTGAAGCCGGGCCAAAAAATCAAAACCACCCCTTAGGCCATTTGTGAACTTTTCCTCCGCTACTTCTTATTTTTAGTTGTAGTTTAAACAGTTGCAACATTCAGTTTTACTCTATAGTTACTGTACGTCAAGAAAACGGGATTGCCTGCTGAACGGTGCGTAGCTTTTTAACAAGTTTGCTAACACAAATATTGAGTACCACTGATGTTATACCATCATTTAACTAGTAGTTGGTTTGAACGTAAGATTGCCTGCTGATGCTAAATTTATAGGGCTAATCTGGTCTTTAACACTAAACAAATCGTCCTGCTTTATGTATACTACTATCACACTTTTCTATTATTTCGCTTTAAAATACACTTTGAAGTATTCTTTGATTTAGAGTTTTTAGAAAAAAAATAGAGTACTTGGGGTAGTTTGGTTGGAAACAAGTTATCCCGAGATAATTTATTCGGGATTAGTTATTCCACCCTTTCACGAATATAAAATAACACTACAATTTCGGGATAACTAATTCCGAAATTAATTATACCGAGATTTTATTCCAACCAAACATGAGATAAACTCATCTTAAATATAATTTCGGGACTATTTATCCTTATCCCTGTATACTCCCAAACTTAAAGTAAGAAAACAAAAATCTTTTTAAAGAGCATTCAGGGGTATTGAGTATGAGACAATTGTTTCTACTGATAATAAAAATCAAATCCAATTGCCTAACTATATTGTTATCTCCAAAATGTTTAATTCAGATTCGGCTTTAAGCTTCCACTAACTTTGAATAACAGGGGACTAACGCCTCATTTGTTTTCATCAAGATTAAGACGTCTGAATCTGAATGCACATTTGAATGATTAAGATGTTGTCTCTAGGTCTGAACACTGAATGATTAAGACTGTTTGTTTTTTAATATCTGAAGGTGCATAATGTATTTATTTAAACATAATAAATATACAATTTAAATTCAAAAGTAACTAAATAGTAGAAAATAAATACAAATTTAATAAAAAAAAATATTATTTGATAAAAAAAAAATGAAACATTTATGTTCACTAGTAATGGTAGAGATATTTTGTAATCGTGGTGGGTGGTGAGAGGGGGTCGAGGGGTAAGCAGGTGGTGGGTGGTTGGCGTAAGGGGTGAGAGGTAGTGAGGGTGGGGTTGGTGGTGGGGTTGGCAGGGAGTGGGGGTGAGGTTGGTTTTGGGAGGTGGGGGTAGTGGAGAGTGGGGGTGGGTGGTGTGGGGTAGGGGTTGGTGGGGAGTGGGGGTAGGTTGATGGTGGGAGGTGGGGGTAGTGAGGTGGGTGGTAGGGTTGGTGGTGGGGAGTGGGGGTGGGTGGTGTGGGCTGGGATTGGGGTTGTTGGTGGGGTGGGGGTGGGAAGTGGGGGGTCGAAGTGGAGAGTGGGTGAGGGTAGCGGTTAATGATTGTATTTGTCTTGTAATTTTCAAATTAGTGATGACATTTTTGTATTTATATACAGCTGTCCTATTTTTAAATTTTATATAATCTGAAATTTACGTCCATTTTTTTTTAAAAAAAAAGCACAGTTTCTTGCTTACAATTGTCAATACTTTTTTTGTTTTGTTAATCTATTGTTGAATGTTTACGTAGGGACACACTCATATTCTAACGTAAATACTAATCAAACTCCTCAAAGAGTCTATTTGTCTCAAAGCTTTGTAACCATTTTAATTTACTTATAACAAACTCAAACTTATAGTTGTGTAAGCGAGACAGAGGGATATTTAAATACTCTGGTGCTCCTCTAATTTTTTGCCAACTGCTATGTAACATTCCTTCCCATTTAGGGGTACAGAATATTTGATGATATTGTTCCACTGATAATATTAGTTTAAATATATGATCTTCTCATATTTTAGGAGTTTAAATTAGAGTCATGTCTTAGTTGTCAACCTAACTTTTTTAACAACATTATTATTATTATTATTATTATTATTATTATTATTGCTGCTGCTACTACAAATCAAATATTTTAAATTTTGTGTCCAGTTATATGGCATCACATAAAATGTAACAGGAGAGTAAATATATATAGAGCCCGTTTGGATTGGCTTATAAGTTGCTTATAAGCTGTTTTCAACTTTTTTGAGTGTTTGACTGGCCAGCTTAAAGTCATTTTGTGCTTAAAATAAGCTCAAAAAAATAATTGGGCCCATTTGACTTAGCTTATCTAAAGCAGCTTATAAGCTGTTTTCAGCTTATAAGCCAAAAAAAAATAAGTTAGACTACCCCAACTTATTTTTTTTAGCTTATAAGCTGTTTGCAGCTTATAGACATAAGCCCATCCAAACAGGCTCATACTCATTTCCGGAGGAGTGTCATAATTCAATACATTGCCACATTATGTGAATTTTTGTGGACTTGAATTCAAAAATAGTAAAGAAGCATACAGAACAAAGATGAACAAACACTTCTTGCATTTCCTAGAAGAACTTTGGAATGGAAACATGACCTGTATCAACTTCTCTTCAGGAAGGGACAAGTTCTAAATCATCATAAGATTTATTATATTAGAAAAATAAAAACAAAAGCACCACAATTCATGAAGTGCCAAAACAATAACTCAATAAGACCCACAATTTCCTCTTAAAGTCGTCTCTACTTCATCTTTTCCCAAATATATATATATAGTATAACTCAGCTGCTTTTTTCAGTTCCTTTAACGGGGAAAAAAGGAAGAAGGAAAAAAGAGACATGTTATTGGTAATTATCATGTCTACTTTCTTGCTAACAAAGAGCGTTAAACAAAGTAATTGTTAATTATTAAGCACTATATACAGTAAAGGATATGTCATAAATTTATGCAAATTATGTGTCACCATAAATAATTAAGAGGATTGTTCTTGACAGCGAGCAACAACTTGGCGATCGACTATTTACAAGACTGAATAATTTATAAAGATACGAAATAAAAGATTCCAGAAAGAAATGTAGTGGTCTACAAGTATAACGTCTAACATTTTAAAGCATCAAGAAATTTTACAACATGATATACATGTCAGTCTCAAAATTGTTATAGGATTCATCCAACTTTTTTGTTTTTCGAACAAAATGAACAGTTTATGTTTGACATATTTAAATATCCAGACCAAAAGAAAGACATACTTAAATCTACGAAGCAAGTGTACTATGTTATATTAAAAGCGCGAAGGGCCTTAAAAATGTTGATTGAACTTTTTGCCTTTCATTAAAAGACTCCACAGTAGACAAAATTGTCATTTACTAATTTTCTCATTAAATATATGTTTAATTATACATAAACACTAATAATATATAGTATTTTTTAAAAAAATTTAAAAACACACCGCTAATTTTGGTATATTTTTTTGGAAAGGTAAAAAAGAAAAAAAAAACACCGTTTCCTAGGTATATTTTTTTGGAAAAGTGAAAACTTTGTCCACTCCTAATTACTTTCCAACTCAATTATGGTAATACTTCTCAAATTATGGTAATATTAATATTACAAAGACATCTCCGTTTTGCTGGGACATATGTACTCCTTATTCCTCACAGTTATTTTCATAAAAATTCTCCTCTTTTTTTAATTTTTTTATATCAGAATTCATTTACTTATGTTGTTTTATTGTAAAATTATGTAGGTACTGATGTTGTAAGTGAATCAATACTTCTACATCTGTCGTCCGTTAGTCTTGAATAATACTCGGGTATTTGTTTATGATAGTTTTAATTCACTAATTTACTTTGTAATTTGTTTTATTTTTGTTCCGTCGATATTACAATTATGTAGGTACTGATGCTGTAAGTGAATCAACAGATTTGAGTCAAAGAAACAAAAGATTTATGTGTATCCTCCAAATAAGCACTTAAATGTTTACACGAAGAAGGTTGCTTTTAAAGTTTCTGCATCCGTCGCCTGTCAGTCTTGAGAATAATATTCGGGTATTTGTTTATGATAATTTTGTTACATTAATTTGCTTTGTAATTTGTTATATTTTTGTTCCGTCGATATTTTCGATTTTACTTACATTATTAGTATAGGTGTTGTTTAGAACAAAAGTGTATTTTAAGTTGGATAAAATTGTAATTATGCATAAACACTAATAATATATATTTTTTGGAAAATTAAAAAGCTACCATTATTTTTGGCAAACTAAAAACTGCCATAGGAATATATATTTTTGAACAAGTAAAAAACTTCCTTTTTCTTGTATTATTATTGTAAGTTTTGTTTAGAATAAAAGTGTATTTTAAGTTGGATAAAATTGTAATTATGCATAAAAACTAATAAGCAAAGGTAAAAACTCCCAAAACACTTATAATATATAGTTTCTGATTATTTTTTTTGATGTTTATGTACAAAATCATAAATTTAAAATTGTCTTGGAATTTTATTTTTTTTCTTTGAAATTTAAAAGATACATTTAAATAACTAAATTTTGGCACTTTTCCGATTTTCTTTTATTAATTATAGATTTATATTCGGTCATAGAATAAAAATTAATTTTTTGTATATAATTTAATTCTCTTGGTAGAGATAAAGAAGACTTTTTTTGTGAAAAGTTTGTTTCATATTCCCTAACTATAAGAAATTAGTGTCTATATAAACAGATGTATATAGCAAAATGAGTTATTCCTTTTATTAGTTCTTTATTCTTTTCTTATGTCTTATCAATAACGTTGCTCTTCTTCTACGTTAATTTACTATTTATAACCCTTTTTAATTATTATTTTTAAAATTATTTTATGGTCATTGTTCTCTTACAATTGAATATATTTGCTACAAAAGTTACTTATTCCAAGAACGTATTCGAAAGTATTTTACCACTAATTTATTTCGAAATGATGTTATACATAGTAAGCTCATGTAAGTTCATGGTCGCAAAATCAATCGCCTAATTTACATTCCTTTTAGTCCGGCATATGAGTTCTGAATAAAGTTGTAGACAAACATAAGGAAAAAAAGTCAGCAACAAACTTAAATCCTAAAGTCCTGAGTAGGTAAAAAAAATTTACAGGGATCCTTTTCTTTTATTCCAGACAATGTCTTTTGGATAAAATTTTCTTCACAATTAATTTGATCAAATTTTTCACTTTTTTTTTTTAAGTTCTGACTTATGTCTAATGATGAGTAATGTAATTAATTTTTCTACATCCACTGATTGCGTACATCTAATTTTTCATGCTTGAATTGAATAACATTTGTTTCACATAGTGTCAATGACATATAATAAGTCTAAAATATGTCCATTAATTCCAAAATTAAATTCATAGAAGATATCTTTAATTTGCTTATTGTATGTATAGATATATACCTCGCAAGATTCTTTCATGTAGTGTAATAATAATTGACGAAAAGATGAACTACATATTGGAAAGTAATTGTCTCCCATTGATTATTTTTTTCATATTGAAAATTCTTTGTTTAAGCACTTTGGACAAGTCGTATCTTTATTGGAATACCCATCTTTCTACAGGTAGTTTAATTTGTAAATTGAATATGCATAAGATATCTCTAATTTGTTTATTGTACGTAAGGATATATAATTAACGTGATTCTTTCATGGAGTAGTATAATATTATTTGACGAAAAGATGAAGTACATATTAGAAAGTGATTGTCTCCCCTCGCTTATTTTTCATATTGAAAAATCTACGTGTAAGCACTTTGGACAAGTTGTGTCTATTATTCGAATATATCCACCTTTCTATAAGTAATTTAATTTTTTCATATTGTTTGATTGTAGCTTTTTTGGAGATTGATCTCGCGTAAGAACATAAGTTGTTGTAGTTTAGTTTCAAACATATAGTTTCATTTTCGTGAAAATGATGCTTTTGTAGACAATTGACTAGAATTTTACATTGACTTTGATAATCGCAAATACAACAAAAGTAAATAACATGACACTACAATGTAAATATATGATTTCGAATTATATTTGATTGTTCCTCGAAATCTGTTGTGAAGACTCATGGAGACAGTTGAAATCTGTTGTAACGCAATTCTACCCCAAGATAACTTGAGAGCCCATTTGATAGGTGATTAGGTAAATATGCAGCATCATCATTTATTCACGTGTATACTTTTTACACTATTTTGACGGAAAAGACACCCAATATGTTGGGGCTTTAGCGATGGATCAGTAATGAATTATCAAAAATATTTTTTGACTATGAGCAATTTAGCGATGGATTAACAATGAAGTTCGTAGTTAAGTCAATTTTTTCTATAATGTTTGTTGTCAAATGAGGTTCGCGATTTTGTCTGAAACTAGTAATAATAATAAAAAGCAGTTGAAAGATTATTTTCTGAAAGTAACGTTATTGTTTTCTGAAAGTAACTTTTTCAACACAAGAATTACGAATTTCTATTATGTTGAAGATATTGAGACAAATCCTGAACTACTTACCGAGATAGATAGATTAGAGAACTGGTCCTAGACCGGGTTTTAATACAAGGCGTACATTGTTTCATTAGGTATTGTATTGTTTTATTGAATATAACGTTTGGATACTTTGTATTTATTTTTTTTTGTCCTAACATAATGTCAGACGTCAGCAATTTGAAGAATAAACTTACAATAAAAAAATAGGGTAAAGGACATTAAAATAAGATTATTAGATAATGGCAAAGGCAAAATGAGAAGGAAAACAAAGGTAAGGATGTGATCAGAACAAATTGGTCGTTACATAAAATGAGACTTTTCCTCGTTACATAACGATGAATTTGACGATGCGAGATAATAAAAAAATAAGTATCAAAAAAAACATTATATTTAAAACAACAATTAAAAAATATTGGTATGTGACAACCATCCAAACAACATATAAAGAATTAAGAGTACTCAAGAGTATGATCCTTTTAGTTCACCCATCACTTTTGAGAAATTGGTCTATAATATCACTCGTGCATTTGCTCCACGATTTTGGTTGTCAAACAAGATAGTTTAGTCGATAATAAGTAGGCGTTTGTATATATAAAACTTGAATAAAGTTGGATTTTTTTTTTCTTTCGGAAGAAATCTACATTTGGAATGATTGGATCCCGCACTAGTACGTACACGAACATTTCCTCACCACCAAATCCAAACGAATTCATTATTTTACTAAACGCAAAATCAAATGAAAATTTCTTAATTCAAACATTATAAGAAAATTAAATAAAGACTGCCTAATGCCTACATCATATAACTTGGATTTTTGAGTAATTTTTTTATTGCCATTTGATGTTTGGTAGTCACACATTAGGGTCCCGACTAATTTGGATTCACGACATGTAAAGCTCATTAAAGAAAAAATATTTCTTACTAAAAAATTTCTTCTCACTCAAATCTCAAATCTTAAACTGTAGAAACTATACAATCTTGACTTGTTCCATTCATTCACCAAGAGAGAATATATATAGGATACAATCTTGAACCCTAGTGAAACAATGAAACTAAGATCCTAGTGAAACAAGGAAACTAACTAATATATGGTAATTGGTGAAATAAGGAAACTAACTAATATATGGTAATTATCTCCCTACAAATATGCTACCAAATAATATCAAATAATATAAAGATATTATACCGCAATACCCCCCTTCAAGTTGGAGCATGGGAATAAAAAATGCCCAACTTGGAAAGCAAGAAGTCAAACTGAGTTTTGCCGAGAGCTTTGGTAAAAATGTCTGCCAATTGTGAAGATGTTGAAACGTGTGACGGAGAAATCAAACCTTCATTAATTGCATCACGAACAACGTGACAATCTACCTCAATGTGTTTTGTTCGTCCATGGAAAACCGGATTTTTTGCGATGTGCAAAGCTGACTGACTATCACAAAACAATTTGATCGCCTTGGGATGTTGTATACCTAAACTCAACAACAGACCTCTCAGCCACTTCAACTCACAAGTGACCGCAGTCATGGACCTATATTCAGCCTCTGCAGAAGATCTAGAAACTGTGTGCTGCTTCTTTGTCTTCCAAGAGATGGGAGATTGACCTAGAAATACTAGCCAACCTGTCAACGAACGACGAGTAAGCGGACAAGCCGCCCAATCAGAATCACACCATCCCTGCAAAGTCAACTCACTGTCGGCACGTAACAAAATACCCTGTCCTGGTGTGCCTTTCAAATAACGGACCACTCGTAAGGCCGCTTCCCAATGTTCAATCCGGGGTTCTTGCATGAATTGAGACAAAATATGAACAGAATATGCCAAGTCCGGTCGAGTGACCCCCAAATAAATCAAACGCCCGACTAATCTACGGTAGACCTCCGGATCCGACAACAAATCTCCATTTGCAAGGCTAAGTTTATGATTTTGCTCAATGGGGAACCCACTTGGCTTTGCACCTAACAAACCTGCTTCAGAGATAATATCAAGAGTATACTTGCGTTGACACAAAAACAACCCTGATGAACTACGAGCTACTTCAATACCCAAAAAATATTTGAGAGACCCAAGGTCTTTCATTTTGAAACAATCACTCAAATAAGCTTTGAAAGTTGCAAGTGCAGCGGAATCATTCCCAGAAATAATAAGATCATCAACATAAACCAAGATATTAATCTGAATATTCCCTCTAGTAAATGTAAAAAGAGAATAATCACAATAAGATTGAAGGAAACCGTACCCTTTCAAAGCAGTCACCAATTTTGCAAACCAACATCTAGGAGCCTGTTTCAACCCATACAGCGATTTGCGCAAACGACACACCAACGTAGGATCTGGACTTTCAAACCCGGGAGGGAGCTTCATATACACCTCCTCATCAAGGTCACCATGTAAAAAGGCATTATGAACATCCATTTGGTGAAGTTTCCAATTTTTGGATACTGCAATGGCTAGGAAGGCTCGAACAGTAGTCATTTTGGCGACCGGAGCAAAAGTTTCATTGTAGTCAATCCCCGCTTGTTGATGATTTCCCAACACAACCAAGCGCGATTTGAGCCGTTCCACATCTCCATTTGACAAAAACTTGATCTTGTACACCCACTGATTACCAAGTGCTTTCTTACCCGGAGGAAGATGTTCCAAAGCCCATGTACCATTGTCTTCCAATGCACGTATCTCTTCTTTCATTGAATATCTCCAACCTTCGTGTTTCATGGCTTCTTTGAAGGTCTTAGGATCCTTACCCGAAATAATAGCTGCAAGAAACTTACGATAATTTACAGAAAAATTGTCACAATTAATATAGTGTGCCAAAGGATAGGGAGTACCTGAGGATTGATTGTTAACAGGAGTTGTAGGGGACGGACTATTAGCAAAGACTGAGTGTGTCACATAATCACGAAGCACAACAGAGGGAAATTTCTCCCGAAAATCACGCCCCAAGCCTCCTTCCACATTCGTGACTGGGGTATGGTGTTGCTGCCCCCCCCCCCCCCCTCGCTGCCAACGGGCGTTGGGTTCCCAGCGGGCTGTGCAGTGGCTGTTGGCAGCCGCTCAGCCTCGCTGCCAGCTGGCGTTGGGTTCCCAGCGGGCTGGACAGTGGCCGCTGGCTGCAGCTCGGCCTGGCTGCCAGCAGGCGCTGGTTGGGCAGTGGTTTGCGGCTGCTGCTCGGCAGCCTCCGAACTATCAACTTCGCCCCTTAATTCATCCCCGTACACCATAAAATCACGATCAATTTCAGCATCCTCATCAAAAAAACTAGACGAAATATTAACATCTTCCGGACAAGCAAAAGGAAACACATCCTCCACAAACTTTACATCACGAGAGACAAAAAATTCATTCGTATCAAGATCAAAAAACCGCCACCCCTTCTTACCAAATGGATATCCCACAAACAAACACTTTCTGCTCCGACTAGCAAATTTGTCACCCTGAGTTTTTTGATTATGAGCAAATCACAAACACCCAAAAGTACGAATAGCATCAAAAGAAGGAGGTTTATTGAATAAAATTTTCAAAGGTGTTTTATTTTCCAATTTGGGTGTAGGGGTACGATTTATGAGATGAGATGCAGCAAGAACACATTCACCCCAGAAAAAAATAGGCAAATTGGCCTGAAATCTGAGAGCCCTCGCAACATTCAACACATGTTTATGCTTCCTCTCTACCCTCCCATTCTGTTGCGGAATACCCACACAAGAGGTTTGAAACAAAATACCAGTGGCGGAAAAATAATCGATCAAACAATTAAATTTTGTACCATTATCACTTTGTAACTTTAATTGTTTGATTAAATTGTCAATCAACCATAGCAACAAAAGCCATAAACATCGGAAACACTTCTGTTTTATCAACCAACAAGTAAATCCAAACAGCTCGGGAAAAATCATCAACAATTGTTAAAAAATAACGAGCTCCACACGACGAAACATGGCGATATGGGCCCCACAAATCACAATGTATTTTCTCAAATATTCTAGATGCATTATTATCACTTAAAGGAAATTTGTCTCTAGGATGCTTAGCACGTAAACACACTTCACAATCCTTTGCTAAACTACTCTTATCACTACTGACATGAGGAAGCAACTTAACTATTCTCTCGGAAGGATGCCCCAATCGTCGATGCCACAATTCCAATGCGGACGTTGCCACGACAGTAGACATATGTTGCACCACATCCGGTTTGCTAAAATAGTATAGTCCGTCCCTCCTAACTCCCGTTCCAATCAGCTCCTTCAGTGGCTCATGAATAGCACACATATAAAAATTAAAAGAGACAATAGTATGTAAATTATCAGTAAGTTGGGGGACGGAGAGTAAGTTGCAACGTAAATAAGGCACATAAAGGACATGATGTAAGGTGATTTTATCTGACAGTCGAACAGAACCTTCCAAAGAAGCAAGCACCGTTTCACCATTAGGCAAACCAATAGGACAATCAACAGTATGGACATCAAACAACCAAGATTTCTCACCGGTAACATGATGAGTAGCACCAGTGTCAATAATCCAAGAAAAAACATCAAACTTACCATTCAAGCGATTTTCGGGAATTGTAGCATTACCAAAAAATCCTGTAATAGCCTTTCATTGATCGGAAGTAAAGTGCTGACCGACGGCAGCGTTATTTGATGCTCCCTTGAAACGAGTAAGCGTGATATAGTCCCCGGGCCGGTCTTGAGGACCGAGAAAATAGGGAGAATTAGACTCAATTTTGGGTGGTGGTGGAGGAGGTACAGCGTCACCGGCCATGGAAATTTACGATGAAGAGAAGAAAAAAAACGTGTGGCCTGATACCATGTAGAAACTATACAATCTTGACTTGTTCCATTCATTCACCAAGAGAGAATATATATAGGATACAATCTTGAACCCTAGTGAAACAAGAAAACTAAGATCCTCGTAAAACAAAGAAACTAACTAATATATGGTAATTGATGAAACAAGGAAACTAACTAATATATGGTAATTATCTCCCTACAAATATGCTATCAAATAATATCAAATAATATAAAGATATTATACCACAATATAAACTTTTAATTTAAGAATAGAAAACTCTTATATTTTTTCCGGTACAACCCTTGACGGTGATTATTCTTAGAGTAATTAAAGAAAACGAGAACTAGTGTGTTTATGTACAAAGTACAATTCATGATATGACATGATGAATTGGGAATTTGGGAATGAGCATAGTGTTGAAGTGTTAAATTGGAAATTTTCCCTTTCGGCGAGAAAGTGATTTGAAGTAGAAATGAAAAGGCATGAGGGGAAAAAGTAAAGGAAAAGCATTACCCAAAAAAAAGGTGGATTGACAAAGTCTTGAGAGGAAAAAACAAAGGAAAAAAGTCTTGTGTTGTTATCAGGGCTGTTAGCATCAATATGGATAAGATGATAGCTTTGCGAGATTAATAGGAATTAGAAATGAAAAATTAATTTAACTAGACTGATTCTCACTTCTTTTGTAATGTGTTGAAAATTGCATCCTATTTCTTGACAACTTCCTTCTCTTTTTAAGAAAAGTTTGTATGACAGAAATAATACATAAATATTCTCGACTTGTCCCAATGTTTCAAACTATATATTTAAACCTTGCACGATATTTATTATTTTCATGCATGCGTATCCTTGTATCACCCTGGTCAGAGGTATATATACGCGTAGATGAGAACACGGGAGTGCATATAGATATATATATATATATAAAAGAGAGAATTCAAAGAGTTTTGTAGTACTTAGTTACATTGTACCTATTTAGTTAGTTTGCCAACTAAAAATGATTTGCTACTTCAAATATTTGCCCTTATATTTGTTATTTATTACTTGATATATCAAAGTATGTTTTCAATAAATCAAGATGTTTTCAAACCCTTTTTGGTAATACATGGCCCCTTAGACTAACTTTTTGGAGGTGGGTATGTACTATGGTTTTTTTCTCTGTCTTATTTTTGCCCCTACATTATTTCTTTTTTACTTGGGTTACCACATCCAATATGATACATATAATTTGAGCCCTTTAAAAATACTTGAAAAGTTGTGTATGGTGATGATGTCATCTAATAGAAATAGCTATGCAAAAAGATAATCTAAAATGGTAATAATAATTATTTTGGAGAACTCATTTGGTATTGGTAGTGCGTCGATCATATTTTCTTAGTAATTCTAAAATTGCCGTTAACTTTTTGTTGATCTAAATTTTATTTAAAAAAATTATTTTGGATATATAAAGTTTTAATGATGTAACACAATTATCCAATAGAAAATAAATTTTAAAATAAAAATAAATCGATAGAAAATAAATTTCAAAATCGATCCTTAAAGAAAATAAAAATGAGAAGGAACAAAATTATTAGATATTTAAGTTGTTGCACCGAGAAATGATTTAATTATTTAATTTAGCCAATGCTGATGTATTTGGGGGCTATATCATAAGTATAATATTATTATAATGCAAATTTAGAAAATATGTTATACAAAGAAAAAAGAAAAGAAATATCATTTCCCTACATGCATTTCTTGACAGGAAAAGAAAAATTTTAATTAAAAAAATCAATATTTTTCATTTTTTTTAAAAATATTTTGAATAGTCAAGTATTGAAATTTATAGTACTTTTTACATAGTTTTTAAATATGTAAATTTTCAAAAACTTAAAGATTCTATGCCCGAATTTACTGTCAAAATTAAACAGTTTGACTCTCAAAATTTAAACTGTGGCAACATAAACTGAAACTTAGTGATTACTTTATTATCTTGATTTTGAGCACGAGCTTCCCGACACTTGTTACTTATATATATAAGGGAGGATTTTAAACTTTTATAGTTCTCAAATGATTTTTTTTTATCCATTTTCTCCCTAATTGAAGCGTTACTCATGTTGTAAATTCACACCCAATTAGGTCATTTTAAGAATTTTTTTCATGCTACTAAAAATGATGATGTCATGGAAAGGTCATAGTGGCCCCACAAAGAACACTCATACATATTTGAGTCTTTCTTTTTATATGTAAAAACCAGTTGCATGAGACGTGCTAAGCTTGGGCCCAAATGCATGATACAAAAATAGTAAAATTTAAATTAGAAAATATGATTTATGTCACATTTTTCTATTGCATAATTAATTAATCTAGTGAAGTGTTAATCATGTTTTGTTGGTAAGTCTTCATAATTATGAAAGTTTCTTAGTCATATAATTGAATAAATTTTTAAGAAAAAATCATTTATGATCGACGAAGGAAGTTTTGGAAGGAGAATTAAAAAATACAAAGAAACACAAGATTCAATATTCATAAGAAGCAAAACTTTGGAGGTTTAAAACGAATAAAGGGCGTGTTCGATATGGAGGAAACCAACTTTTGAAAAATATTTTTTAATTTTCTTATGTTTGGTTGGTCAAGTTAAACATTTTCTTTAGAAAAATAAATTCTTTAAAATAAGAAAAATGATTCTCTAGTGGAAGTAAGAAATTCAAGTTCCACAAGTGGCATTCCACATTCATTGTATCCTTCCAGCCCTCCAATATACCTCATCTTCATCCCCACCCGTAGCTCTCATCCCCACCACTCACCACCCCACCACCCTCACTTCCACCTTCCATAGTACTTATCTAAATTATATACAAATGATTTTAGGATAATATTTTTTTGCTTACGTATCAAATAAAAGAAAATAGCTAAAAACACACTTATTTTCCTGGAAAATATTTTTAAAATAATAATTTTTCATGAAAAATATTTTTCTTCATACTAAACACGCCCAAAGATAGGAATATGACATACTAATTAGTAAGACCTAATAATATATGATTGCGAATGAAACTGTGACTCCAAAGTTGTATAATTTTATCAAAATGTATAATAACAAATAATGTACTTCCTTCTTTTTATTTACTTAGCATTTATTGACATGTCGCCAGTGTTTTAAAAGGCGTTTTTGGGGCGAGCCTCGGGGCGAGCCCCGAGGCGGGGCGTACCAAAAATGCCCCGGGGCGATGGGTCGGGGCGAAAGTCTCCAAAGGCGTACGCCCAGCAATTTGGGGCGTACGCCCGGGCGTTTGGGGCGAGTTTTTTTTTTGTTGGGGCGTGTTGGGGCGTAAGCCCAGAAAACTTCTTCAAACTAAAACAAAATTTGTTAAATAAGTCCTTAATATAATGCCCAAATTCTCAAAAGTCAACATGTAATTACTCAAATGTTTTAAAAAGGAACTGAAACATTAAATTTAAAAGTCAAGACCTTTTTTTATTGCTAGAAATTAGAATGTCTAATGTATATTCTTTTCCAACTATTTATCTTGTCTTCTACTATCTCAAAAAAGTAACGAGCAGTCACTTGTACTTGTAAGTAGCATATAATAGATTGCTCTAATTAGTTTTTTTGTGGGGGTGGAGCATATATATATATATCACTTATTTATAGTTTTCTTCAATTTTTTGCGCTATTTCACTTATTTAAAAGTATTTATTATAATTATATCATTTTATAAAATACTAAAAATTAAAACCCCATGGGGCTTACGCCTCACTGAGGCAGACGTAAAACGCCCCGCCTTACGCCTTCGCCTTTTAAAACACTGCATGTCGCTTCCCTTAAGAGGCTATTTATTAGGGGTTTATTTTATTAAATTATCTTTATTAATTATGCTTTGAAAATAGAAGTTCAATTACTATTACTCTATATAGTTACTTATGATAAGGGTCATATTCAAAGAAAACAATGAATTTGTCTTGATTTGTTAAAATGGACAAGTGAAAAGGAAGGTCTACTTTTTATATAAGAGCCAAGTAAAATGAAACGGATGGAGTAAAAGGTACACTCTCGATTCCTTTTTTACTTGTCTCTTGTTGACTTTGCACTTCCCTTAACAAATTATTCATTAGGAGTAAAATATACTGAATTACCCCTATTTATTATGTTTTGAAAACTTAAGTTTGACTACTAATACTTTATGTAGTTACTTCATGATAAGAGTAATATAGGAAGAAATTAATAAATCTTTCGTGATTTACTAAAATAAATAAGTGAAAAGAAAAATTCGTTTTTAGTATAAGAAAAATGTAAAATGAAACGGAAAGAGTAATCTAATAACGGACAAGAAAATTCACAAAAAATTACTATATATAGTGCCAATATAGGCAAATAATAAAGGTCCATGACTACTAATACTTTATGTAGTTACTTAATGATAAAAATACTATATAAAGAAATTAATAGATCTTTCGTGATTTACTAAAATAAATAAGTAAAAAGAAATTTTCATTTTTAGTATAAGAAATAAGTAAAAAGAAACGGAAAGACGAATCTAATACTCCCTCTGGATCAAAAAGAGTGTCCACTTAACCTTTTTTTCTTGGGTAAAAAAAAGTGTTCACTTATTAAATCAAGAAACAATTAACATTTTCTTTCCAGATTTGCCCCTATTAAGTGTTATGTGATCAAATCCCAATGCCTATTTAATTAAGGGTGGTTTAGTCAATTTACACATTTTTTTCTTGAAGTGAGTAATTTATTAAGGGGTGTGCAAATAGCTAAGTGGATTTTTTTTTTATCCGGAGGGAGTAAAGGATGAGAAGAAATTCACAGAAAAATGCTATATATAGTGTCAATATAGTCAAATAACAAAGGCCTACGTGGAAATAGTCATAAGAAAATTAATGAGGTAAAAAATGTAGGGAAAAAGCCAAATCCACGTGTCACAATCTCATTGGATCAAAGAGTGTGTGAGAACTATAAAACTTCATTATTCCCTCTTATATATAGTACTAGATGATGAAAGCTCATGCTAGCATGGGCCCAACACAAAAAATAGTATCACACTTTTTGTTTAGTTTGTCTTATAAAAAATTATATATTTTTATGTTTAAAAATCATTTAACTTGTAACTTCTCCTTTTACCTTTAATGAAATGATTTAAATTCACACAAATATTTATGACTTGTTTTAGACCACAAGATCTTTCTTTTCTTTTTTAAACTTCGTGCCTAGTCAAATTATGTCACATAAATTAGGAGAGAGAGAGTACCTTTTAGTAATATAATTATGGAATTTTATCATAGAAAGTATTATAATTCAATTAATTGAAAATATCAATAAATTATTTTTCTTTTCCCATATATGACTTTCTTGGTTTGGTTCTCCAATTGAAAGATTTGAAATACACCTTCTCCTGCCGAGTTTCATGCCATCATCTCTTTCTACTCAACAACACTGAAAAGCGCTTTCATGTATTAGCATTTGTTGTAGTCTTAAATTTTTAAGTATAGACCAACTTCATCATTTTAAGAAAATATGTGTATACATTTCTTGATTGTTTATATTTCGTCTTCTTGATGTTATTCTCATTATTTGTGTGAGACGTATGTGTCTAAACTTATACCCAAAGGTATAAGTTTTAAATCTTTTGGTTTTATGACTTCTTTAGCGGTTTTTGTGTTCAATTTAAATAGTTATTTCTTTTTTTCATGGATTTCTCTTCTTTAAATTTTCTCTAAGCGTACCTTTACCATTTTCTGAACTTATTATCATTATTTAAATGTCCTTTATTTTTTATTTTTTTGCAATTGTCTCCTACTTCTTCACGTGGACCCCACCTTTTTTTTTTGCTATTGTCTCCTAAGTGTTAACGTAGACCCCATCTTAATTTTTTTTTAATTTCTACTATTGTAGAAAAGTGGGCCCCGCCTTAATTTTTATTTTTTTATTTTAACTATATTAGAAGAGTGGGTGTACGACAATCCAACCTACTCTTCTAATATAGTAGAAATACTAATAATATAGGCTTAATTATTGAATTAAAATATTATTCTTATAATATTATTTTATTATTTACTACCATTTATCATTTGCTATTTTAATTACTACTATATATAAGGGAGGATCTTAAACTTTTGTAGTTCTCACAAGAATTGTTTTTGTCCATTTTATCCCTAATTGAAGCTTTAATTTTCTTGTAAATTCTCACCCAATTTGGTAATTTTAATTTTTAAGAACTTTAAGGATTTTTTTCGTGCTACTAAAAGTGATGATGTCATGAAAAGTTCATAGTGTCCTCACAAAGAACACCCATACATATTTGAGCCTTTCTTTTTAATAAGTTAGTATTTTATCAACCTATGTCTTCTTTAATCTTAGATTTTTGCTATGTTTGATTGAGAAAATAGTGCATTTAATGTCGTTTACTTTCATTTTGTAGTTTTTATATGATTTAGAAGTGACCGAGAAGAAATCAATTGAAAACAAGTCAAAAAAAAAGGTCAAATTGAAGAAAACAAGAAAAGTGGCTAAATTTGCAAAAACGGCCAGATTTGCAATTTCTTAAATCTGAAACTTTGGGGCTGTTTTTGTCTGATTTTTTTTTTTGTTGGAAAATTTGGGAATTGTAAAAGTGAAGATTGGGACAAAATCTTTTCATCCTTGGCCATTTTCAACACAAGTTTTGGAGACTAGGGTTCATCAACTCACACTTTGAAAGAGAAGATCTGAAAATTTAGATGAGAAATTTCTTACTTTTTTACTCATTTCTTCAATTCCTTATTATGTATTGAATATCTAAGTGTGTAGTACTCCATTCCATTACTTGAATCTTGTTTATGGAAATATTCTATGATTAAAGTTTGGATGAAACTCTTGCTTTACTTATGTATTGAGTGATTTTTATTGCTAATGAAGTGAGTTAATGTTGTTTTAATTAATCTTGTTCTTTAATGTTTCTTAAGGGATTAGCTAACCCTAAGACCCGCCCATTTACTTCGATTTGAGCTCGAGAGAGGAAGATTAAAGTTGGGAAAGATTAATTAACAAGAATTTGGGGCTTTAAAACCCATCTAATAACTTGAGCTAGAGATAGGAAAGTTACTTGAGATTATATTGACTGTGCTTAATATCACACTCTAAGGCTTGAGAAAGCTTAGAGTAAAATTCATTGATTTGGTCGAGAGACTTTAGATGAGATTTCAGAGATCATTATCTAATTAACATAAACTCACTCATAGTTGTAAAATCGTGAAATACATTGGATCGTTACTTGAGAGTAATTTCCCTTGTATCCATGCTTATAGCCATTGATCATTTTACTTGTTTTCTAGGTTAGTTTTGTTTTTGTTAGTTTTTAAATAAAAAATCAAATATTGAAAAAGTGTTTGGCTTAGCTTAGTTGGCCATAATTCCTTACTTGTTTAAATCGCCTATTATATTATTCCCTGTGGGATCAACCCCGACTCATAGTTGGGTAAATTATATTGCATACGACCGTGTACACTTTCTCTTTGAGGAGTAGATTTGGACGTTATCACTTTTATGTGTAATATAGGCTTAATTATTTAACTAAAATATTGTTCTTATAATATTATTTTATTATTTACTACCATTTATCATTTACTATTTTAAATTCTTATTCGTCTGAAGAAACGTAAATTTTATTTTGTTTTATTTTCTCCCGTAATTTGTGTTGTACGTGCTTGCAAACATAAGTGATTACGATTAACCTTCAAATTAAAAGAATGAACACAAATAATTTTTATCATTGTTAAATATTAAATGTATCGAAAATGTAAAGCATAGTCCTTCCATCTTAATCAAAAAATGAACCTGAAGTACGATTTAATTAATCTAATTTTACTTGCGTTCACTTTTAACATAAAATTTACCTAATAAATAACTATATTAAAAGAGGAACTATAAAGCATATTTTCATATATATTTTGTAAATTTGAAGAAAACAATTGTAGTTAAAGAAAATATAATTTGATCTCCAAACAATTGTAACACTAAACACTTGCAAAAAGTATATTTTAACTTTTTTATTATTAAAATATTTTGCAAAATACAGCATAGAAAATATTTTATATAATTTAGGATAAAATAGTTAACTTCAACATGAAAAGGTTATTACAATGTAGATTCTATAAAAAGGTTCATTAAATTAAGAAAAAGAAAAAGATTATTTTTTAACATGCATCTTTTGGAAAGAAAAAGAAAGCTTAAAATAAGAATATTTTAATTTCATTGACTTTTCAGCATTTTTATATGGTTTAATTTGAAAGAACATCTACAAAAATATCTTGCAATACCAAGGTTTTTAATTATTTATATTTATTTATAAGTTAACTTTATTGATTTCACCATACAACAATATTGTAGCATTAAATAGTTTTGACATTAATTAAATACTATAAATATCTTTTTGCAAAGAAATATAAGTTAGCTAATATGGGTTCAATTCAAATAAATAAATGAAATTAATTTATCATATGACAAGCTCAATTTGAATCATCGGAGACTATAATGGCAAAAATAATTCAGTAAAATAGAAATCAGAACAGCTTTCATTTGTTTTATTTTAGTTTTAAAAAAGTCTAATATATAAATGAATAAAAACATTTTCCTTTAACTTTCAGATACCTTTTTTGTACTCTAATATTTTAGAATTCTTTAGAAAAAATGTCAAATTGATATTACAAAATAAAGAAGTAAGAACGGAAAAAATAAAAAATATACACAAATTTAATTTTTGACCTCTATTTGGGCCCGGGCTTAGCACTGACAAAATGACAAAATGGGTACATAAAGTATATCACATGTTAAATATTACAAAATGGGTACATAAAGTAATAAACTTTCAATTGTGTGAATATTCTAAACTTACTTGTTATTGAATATGCACGAAGTTCAATCAATTCCTTAAAACCAAAAAACGAACAATAATATATAATTCAAACAAATTCATTAATAAAAGTTTGACACAATTAAAGTACAAAATGAAACTAAACATAAAGTAGAGTTATGCTAAAAGTTGTAAAATCACTTAAAAAGAATACTCAACACTTAATAATTTTTTATGAGGTCATTAGTTAAGCCTAAGTGACTCAGGTATATGGAAGTCATAATTCATAAGATTAAGATACATTAGTAATGGAGAAAATAGAGATAAGAATAGTCAGTTAATCATTCATGTCTTCCATGGTATTACTTTTTGATTTGAGGCTTCGTGTTTAGAATTTTAGTATACCTTATTTGAGGAGAATAATTCGATCTAAAATTATTACAAAACGCGTAATTTACAGCTAATTATGCATGAATTTAAATTTCCTTATATTTTTTTTATATAAAAACATAATATGTTCTACTTTCAAGCGAGAATAATTAATAAACATAAAGTGTATATGTAGGCAAGAGAGAGAAGGTATCTCAACTGTTGTCCGATACTTGCTTTGAGGCTCGATTATTTCGGATTCGCGCTAGAAAGTCACATTTTGGAGGATAAAGTGCTCTATGCTATAGGTGAGTCCACATCTAGGGCTCGAACCCGAGATTCCTGATTAAGGATGAATGAGTACTTACTACTCCACCATAACCTTTGGTTATAGAAGATATCTCAACTTACTTAGCCTTAGACCTTTTCTTTTGCCCAGAAAATCAATACAACGTAGAGTAAGGCGAGAAACTTATGCCTTGCTCATCTATATTGGCTTTTGCAAACAATATTAGTTATTGACTTGAATACTTATGAACCTAGCTAAAACGAATTATAGAATCTAATTAATTTGACCGTAATTTAAATCCTTTGCTACAGCTAGCCTACAAAGAAACACATCATACTTGTAAGTAGGCTTCGCGGAATTCGTTCATGCCTCAACTCCAAGCAGCTGGAACGGATGTAGCTTTTCGGATACAGGTTTATCTAACCAATAACTTTCAATATGGAGTATAAATAAATATATGTGTAAAAATCTATTAAAATTAAAGAATTATTAGATCTGAAATAATTTAACAGTAAGATGAATACAATATTAAAAGGAAAAATAACTCTCAATGACTATTTTGGAAAATTAATTACCCGAAATAGCCCATGTTTGTAAAATTATCCAAAATGGCCAATTTGTACTCCTCACTTCAAAAGCCTCTTGTATAATGTACCCTCGCTACAATTGAAAAAATATTGTATATTGTTGTATATAATTGAATTTTCTTGGATATAAACACCTCTTATACATTATTATACACTCTACACATTATTATACACTTTTATACAAGGTTAATACATTGTCTACTCAAGATGTATAAAGTTGTATAATGTTGTATATTGTAAAAAAGTGGCTATACGAGGTGTAATTTACAAATATGGCTACGAAAATATAATTTTGTATGCTAGATTGTACATTATTGAAATTTCTCCTTATTAAAAATCTTTAAAATTAAACACATTAAATATAAATTTTGGATTTGCCTCTGACTCCAAGGAGTAAAACAAACAAAAGAAGTGATAAAAACATGAAATAAAGCAAAGAAACTCATCAACATAATTAGTCGCCAAAGAAAAACAATAAACATTTGTACTAAATTACTAATGCACGATTCCAATGATAATGCAGGCACAACCTCTTTCGCAGACCAATGGTATTGTATTCGAGCATATATTAATTTCTCGCCAATTTTACTGATCTATATTTTATTCATGATAGTTTTTCTTCGTGGATGGCCTATTTTGATAATTCAGCTTCAACAAATATCGTTAACATCTCAAATACAACGGAACTCGAGATGATTAGCGAAGAAGGTGTTGAAGCAAGCGAACAAATTTGGCGAACCCCCACATAGTAGAACAAAAAGAATTAACAACTCTTGGCTATGAAAGAATCACCATTAGTTTAAATAGTTTACTTCTACAGTGCTATTCTAGTTTTTCCTCAAATCAACTTCTTAATCCTAATATTACAATTTTATTTAGTGTGGGATTTTTTTATTTGAAGGAATAATACGATGTTTATCCAACATGAAATCAAAAGTACAGAATCTTAGTTGGTGTTAAATCCCTAATCCTAGTGTTACTACAATCCTAATATTAAAAACGGTCAGTAAAACTGTGTTGCAATATAGAGCCCGTTTGGATTGCTTATAAGTTAGTCAAACCAGCTTATAAGTTATTTTTTAATTTATTTAGTGTTTGATTAAATTAAAAACAACTTAAATTAGGTTAAAAAGTGCTTAAAATAAGCCAAAATCAAGAAGTTGCTTAACCCCAATTTTTATTTTATTTTTGGCTTAAAAGTCATTTTGGTTTGACCAACAACTTTACTCTTTTATCTCTTATATTTTCTGTTAATTCCAATACCACCCTTACCTTTAAAAACCCTTTAAGCACTTTTATCCAAATACGTAACTATTTATTTATAAACTAACTTTCAGCACTTAAAAAGTACTCTAAGCACTCATACTTAAAAGCCACTTTTTTTCAGCTAATCCAAACGGGCTCTAGTCATGAAGTGGCGGACATGTTTAGTTTTAGTGATTCTAATTTCTTGAATTCAAATTAAGTCTTAGATATTTGGTAAAAACAAAATTATATACGTTAGTTTTAGGGATTCTAATTCAGATGTTGAATTCAAACTCACTTGGCCAGAAGTTTGTAATTCGATAACAATCAACCTAGGGAAACTCTAAGAAATTCAAAAACAACAAAAGGAAATAAAATGGATATGGGATTTTGGTGATGAGAAGATAGAAGGATAGATACTAGACCCAAAGGATAGTAAATCTATGGGCAAAATTTGGTATATTAAACTCAACCCCTCCCAATTGGATTCAACCCTAAGAACCTAAGTAATTTGAATTCAAGGAAAGACTCAGTTGATTCCACAAATGAGCAACCTAATGTGAATTCAATGGACCATGCAATTCAATGCACAACTACTTAATCACACTTAGTCAATAATCAACCAAATAATATATCATTAACTAAACTAAGCTAACTAATCTCTCAACATTTGAGTTTTCAACAATATTCAAGCTAAGGAGCAAATGAAGACTAAGTATCCTATTTATAGTCTTGACATTACAACAAAGACCCTAAAGCGGGTCTTTGTAAAAACACCCCCAACATGGGTCTTCAATGCTTCAATTGACCAAAGCTTGCAATTATGACCTTAATTTGCAATATTAGCCTTGAATTCTTGACCAACATTTGCATCATATAGCCATATTTGCACCCTCTTGCGCTTCTAGCCACTTTGAGTATTGACCTTCTTTCTTAGGGCTTCCTCTGCAATCCTTTCCCAAGCTACCTTCTACACATTATAGGCCTTCTTATGTGGCTTGTATGAGTCTCCAAAGATCTCCAATGCTTCTCTTATTATCCATATAGCTTGTAGGGCTTGGAGTTCCATGTCTTGGCCTTGGATGTAAGTCTTTAAGTGATCTGTGCTATGTAGGATCATATCATCCTCCCCTTCTTGAAAAGGCTTCGTCCTCAAATCTGAACCTTGCAAAAACCAAAGAAAGATAGACGAAAACATAGTCCTCAAGGCATGAGGGTTAGCAGACAAAGGAAAAATCATACTTTCATTCCAAGAATGGACAAACTTGTAGTACAACCACACATCAACAACCATCACAAGCAACGTATGCACACATGAGATATCAGGACGTTGATTCTCCCAAACATCATGAAGCAATGAGAAAACTAAGACGCCCATGGATCTAAAATAAGAGACAAAGGGTCTAGTAGACATGAAGCAAGGGTGACCTCCCTCAGGACTAAGTGTAAGATTTAGAGCAATATTATCTAAACCTAGAATTCCATTCACTACACTAATCCTATCCAAAAGTGTTCTCATTGTCAAAGCATGAAAATAGCATGAAACACCGGGGTCATAAACATAGACATGTCTCAAGTCACCTTGCACAAATCCATCATGTAAATCTACCATTAATGCGAGTGGTAGCACAAGACAAGCATCACAATCAAAGAAATGGTAAGGAAAGGAATCACACAAGACATAGGTGACAAGTTGTAGACAAGTGTTACCCTTCCCTTTGAGACAACCCCTTCCCAAAAACGCATTACAATCCCTCCAAAAGAGGGTTCTATTAATAAGGAAAGGATCACCAACCTATAGTGGGTTCCCATAGACTTTGTTATTCCCATAAAAATCAACACTTTCACAATACAAGGCATATAGTCATGCACTCTATGATCAACAATCATGTTACTATCAAGTCAAACATTATCCTTAAAGAGAGAATGTGTAACTAAAAGCTGGAAATAAAAGCAAGCAATTCCACTCTCAAAAGGATCAATAGTAACATAAGTGCTCACACTAGGTGGATGCAAATCGATCTTGCAAGAAAAATTAATTGGGTCATCATAAGGATCAACTAGTGTGAAGGCACTCTCAACAAGGACATCATCATTAATTAGCAAAGATTCAATGTGCTTCAAACAATACAAAACTCTATCCTCACTCAATTGTCGATTGAGCAAAACATGTTCCTCCACGTTCGTTAGAGTATAAGGAATAGCTTTGTTACCTTGGAGTTCAAGCACATATCCTTTGTTACCTTGGTCAATTTCCTTGCTTTGACTTTCCTCTTCGGAGGAGGTTTTGGGCATTGTTTCCTTGGGATGACCATCTTCATGAGTACCTACAAAGGAAACAAGACAACTATAAGAAGTAGAATGGTTAGAAGGGTTCGAATAAGTTGGTGATAACTCCCTCACATCACCACATATAACCTTTCCACCCATCATTCCCTTCGAACAAAAGTTTAGTTTGGCAACCATACACCTTTTCTTATTCTCTTGAGTTGAACCTTGTTCTCCTTGAGCAACCAATGTCTCCTTTTCACTAACCTCCTTGTCCCCCTTTTGAACCCTCTCATGGAGTTCCTTCATGATTCTATTGTCTTCAATAACCTCTTAGGGAGTCAAAGGAATAAGGGTGAATTTCTTGCCATCCAACACAAATGAGTACTTATTGGATCTTCCACTGTGTTGAGCATCCCTTTCAAATTGCCAAGGCCTACCAAGCAAGAGGTGACATGCTTGCATCGACGCCACATCACATAAGAGTTCATCTTGATACCTACCAATTGATAACGTCCAAAATACACTCTCAAAGAGAAAGTGTACACGGTCGTATGCAATATATTTACCCAACTATGAGTCGGGGTCGATCCCACAGGGAACAATATGCTAGGCGATTAAGAAAGTATGAAATTATCACCAACTAAGCTAAAGCCAAACGATAGATAATATTTTGGGTTTTTGGAAAAGATTATCACTAATGCAAAAATATAAACTAACCTAGAAAGCGAGTAAAATGATCAATGGCCACAAGCATGGATACAAGGGAAATTACTCTCAAGTAACGATCCAATGTATTTTACAATTTTACAACTAAGAGTGGGTCTATGTTAATAGATAATGATTTCTAAAATCTCATTGAAAGTTTCTCAACCAAATCAATGAATTTCACTCTAAGCTTTCTCAAGCCTTAGAGTTTGATGTTAAACACAATCAATTCAATCTCAAGTTAACTATCCTATCTCTAGCTCAAGTTATTAGATGGGTTTAATGACCCAAATCCTTGCTATCAAACTCTTTTCCTAACTTTCACTTTCTTTCTCAAGCAAAGTAAAAGTGCTTAGGCACAAATAATGTTTGCAACCATTAGGAGATATTTAAGCATGAAGAGTTAATAGAAAAACAATAAACCCACTTCATTAGAAATAAAAATCATTCAATACATAAGCATAACAAGAGATTCAATCAAAACTTTAATCAAGAATATTTTCATAAACAAGATTCAAGTATTGAAATGAAATACTACACACTTAGATATACAATACAAAACATGGAATTGAAGAAAGGTTTAAGAATTATCTCATTTAAGAACTTCAATCTTCTCCTCCAATGGTGTAGGTGAAGGAAACCCTAGCCCCCAAGCTTGCAAAATGGCAAAAGATGTGTTTTACAAACCCTAAAAGAGTATTTATATCATCCCAAAAACGGAAACAAAATCTGGGCAAAAATACCCTCGTGCACAACATGCTGCACAACATGCGGTTCGCATGTTCAACATGCTGCACCGCATGTTCAACATGCTGCACAGCATGTTGTTCGCATGTTGAACATGCTGCACCGCATGTTCAACATGCTGCTTCGCATGTTCAACATGCTGCTTCGCATGTTCAACATGCTGCACCGCATGTTCAACATGCTGCACCGCATGTTCAACATGCTGCACGCATGTGTTGCTAGCATATGCTGCCAGAAAGTGCTTCTTGTTCAATTTTTGCTCCGTTTTGCTTCATTTTGCTCTCCGGACATCTTATCCTACAAAACAACATAAAAACACACAAAGTAACAACAAAAGTTCTTAAAGAGTCACAAAAATTTAAGGAATTAGCATCGAATATCGCGTAATTTCACGACTTATCAATACCCCCAACTTAAAGTCTTTGCTTGTCCTCAAGCAAATCAAAACTAAAATCTCAATGAGGAATCACTTTAAGCACAAGAACATGACTTTGGTTGGTACCAACAATTAGGCTACAAGCATGTGAAGATTTAACCAAATAACTCCCTCATTTCAAAATACAATTTCAAGAATGCAATAGAGAATTAAAACTAACAAGCAACAACACTCAAGTCTCAATAAGTGACTCAAAACCACTAGTTTCCTAGATATGCTCAATTGACTCAACTTGGAATTTAACATCACCACTCTATCGTAATCCATATGCCCTCACAAGAAAGAAAGTCCCAAAATCACTATATTCACAACAACAACACAAGGGACAAATACACAAAAGTCACTCACGCTCAACAAAGAAGTTCTAGTGCTAACAAATATCACACCATAAGCTTGCCCTTATTTTCGTTCATCACTAACTCAAGAACTTTCAGTCGGAGATCACATAGGGACTTTTTAAGATCGTAATGTAGGCTTAGGGAAGGGTAGGATAAGTATTTGAGATACAAGTGATTACACCCTCCTTGAACACTACACAAACTTTCCTCTTCATTTCAAAACATCGCTCCTTCCTTTGCATACTAGTTTCCCTAGTTATTCAAACTTTTTTTTTTTTTTTTTTTTTTTTTTTTTTTTTTTTACACAAATGGTTTGCAACCTTTTTTTTTTTTTTTTTTTTTTTTTTTTTTTTTCTTCCTTTCTTTTGAATTTTTCACAACACCAACCTTCACCGCTCTCAAGCAACACTAACACCCCCAACTTAGGCTTTTGGCCTCAAATTCACAATTTCATGTTCAAAGAGGGAAAGGTTCAAAAGAGAGACTTTTCATCAAACATGGTAAAGGCTTGTAATGTGGCAATCAAAGAAAAAGTCATAAGCTCAAATGGGGTTACTAGTGATATTATTTATGCAATGGTAGGCTAGAAAGACTAAAGAGGTTTTTTTTTTTCACAAAGATAGCCCAAGGTCATCTCTCCAACCAACATAATCAAAATTAGCATTGAACGACTAACCGGGCAAGTTCTAGATGATAAAAGTAAACACAAGATTTATTCAACAAACACTCACACACATGGCATATGAACTAGTCAAGATGGATCAATTTCACTTTCCAAGCAAGAACAACTAGTGCAATATCTCATAATCCAAAGTCAACACACTAGTAGGTAAAGAGTCACAAAATGAGCCAAAAAGTTGTCACAAAGATCATTCTTTCCTATGCACCTTGCTTTTTAACTTTCACAACAATTTGGAGAGGTATTCACATTTCAATTTCACATGTAAGAGACTAACTCTATTCGTACCAAACAAGCCAAGAGTTTTCACATTTTTCCTCAAAGGAGAATAAAATAACAAGAGTGATTAATCCACAATATGTCAAAAGAACAAAATTTTCAAAAATTTTGAGCAAGTGTCAAAATATAATGCGCTACCGCGTGCCACCCCCAACTATAAACATTGCAGTGTCCTCGCTGCACATAATCAAAACAAAACATAAAAATAGAAAAGGAATTTTTTTTTTTTTTTTTTTTTTTTTTTTTTGCTGGCATGACATGCGACCGAACATGCGATTCGCATGTATGACATGCGAGTCGCATGTGATGTCATCAGTTTTTTTTTTTTTTTTTTTTTTTTTTTTTTTTTTTTTTTTTTTTTAGTCTCTGTCACCAGATGCGACGACACATGCGATTCGCATGTATGACATGCGAATCGCATGTTATGACACCAGAAAAAAATATTTCGCAGCTTTTACTGGTTTTGGGGGCTGTCCGGGTATCCGATTTGCTCAAAATAACTCCAAAAATTCTGAAATTTTGCAGATTAGTCAAAAACCATAGACTAAACTATTCTAAAAAATAAAATTTCAAAAACGATTAAAAACTTTTAAAACGATGGGTTACCTCCCACCAAGCGCTTGATTTAACGTCGCGGCACGACGGTTACCTTTACCACTTTTCCTTCCATTTGGAAGATATGAATTGGGCACCCAACTTGGACTCAAGTTTGTGACCACGAGCGATGGGGGGTGGTAAGTAGATGAACAAGCCAAACGTTAATTTCTTCATTTTGCACTTCTTGGCTTTCAAATGAGGAATGTCATTTTGCCTTCTTACTCTTTCGAATTGCAAGATGTAAGGCACTTGTCTTTCTTCTTCACCATCCAACATGGATGTATGTGGCTCAATTCCCATATCACCATACAAATCCAATGTTGAAAAATGCTTGGAATGAGACTTCAACCTCCCAATTTGCAAAATTTTTCGGATTTTGACATTCTCATTTTCCCCCAAACTAGAGTCAACTTCCACCATTTTTCTCAAGACAACTGTTGACTCTAATTTCTTTTCTTCTTTGGCATCTATACTGAAAATGGATTCGTTTGGAGGACTTTCAATTCTTGATTCCTCCTTTTCATGATTGGCCTCCAACATGGGCATTCTCTCCTCATATTGAGCATTTGAGAATTCTTCTTGATTTTGTTCAAATGCCCACGGAAGATTTTTGTATTCATTCATCAAGTCATTTTGGAGACTAGTTTCCAAGTACTCCTCCAAGACTTTTTGCTTTTCATTTCCTCCTTCAAGTAGGCATTCCATCATGAGCTTGAACTCTCCATTTTGTCCATTCTCAACTTCTTCCACTTCCATTTCCCTATCATTGTCACAACAAAAAGTAGAATCGTCATAGTGGGGGTTCGGGGAAGGGAAGGACAAATAAGCACAATTAGCCCAATGGCCATTTTGACCACCACATCTATCACATATGCTCCACTCATGGGTTCGAGATTGTGCGCACAATCCTCCCCCGGGAGACTTTAAACAATTTTGCCAAGAGTGGGGTCCTCCACAATAGGGACAAGGGTCATCAAAGTATAAACAACTTCCATCCGACCCATTTTCATGGAATGATGCCATATTTTTTTTTTTTTAATTTTTTTTTTATATAAAAATAAAATCAAGCAAAGAAAACAACTACACTAATATTTACGAATTTGGACCAAAGCAAGCAAGCTTAAATCCCAAACTAACTCAAATACGCCAAATTGTTCCCCGGCAACGGCGCCATTTTTGATAACGTCCAAAATACACTCTCAAAGAGAAAGTGTACACGGTCGTATGCAATATATTTACCCAACTATGAGTCGGGGTCGATCCCACAGGGAACAATATGCTAGGCGATTAAGAAAGTATGAAATTATCACCAACTAAGCTAAAGCCAAACGATAGATAATATTTTGGGTTTTTGGAAAAGATTATCACTAATGCAAAAATATAAACTAACCTAGAAAGCGAGTAAAATGATCAATGGCCACAAGCATGGATACAAGGGAAATTACTCTCAAGTAACGATCCAATGTATTTTACAATTTTACAACTAAGAGTGGGTCTATGTTAATAGATAATGATTTCTAAAATCTCATTGAAAGTTTCTCAACCAAATCAATGAATTTCACTCTAAGCTTTCTCAAGCCTTAGAGTTTGATGTTAAACACAATCAATTCAATCTCAAGTTAACTATCCTATCTCTAGCTCAAGTTATTAGATGGGTTTAATGACCCAAATCCTTGCTATCAAACTCTTTTCCTAACTTTCACTTTCTTTCTCAAGCAAAGTAAAAGTGCTTAGGCACAAATAATGTTTGCAACCATTAGGAGATATTTAAGCATGAAGAGTTAATAGAAAAACAATAAACCCACTTCATTAGAAATAAAAATCATTCAATACATAAGCATAACAAGAGATTCAATCAAAACTTTAATCAAGAATATTTTCATAAACAAGATTCAAGTATTGAAATGAAATACTACACACTTAGATATACAATACAAAACATGGAATTGAAGAAAGGTTTAAGAATTATCTCATTTAAGAACTTCAATCTTCTCCTCCAATGGTGTAGGTGAAGGAAACCCTAGCCCCCAAGCTTGCAAAATGGCAAAAGATGTGTTTTACAAACCCTAAAAGAGTATTTATATCATCCCAAAAACGGAAACAAAATCTGGGCAAAAATACCCTCGTGCACAACATGCTGCACAACATGCGGTTCGCATGTTCAACATGCTGCACCGCATGTTCAACATGCTGCACAGCATGTTGTTCGCATGTTGAACATGCTGCACCGCATGTTCAACATGCTGCTTCGCATGTTCAACATGCTGCACCGCATGTTCAACATGCTGCACCGCATGTTCAACATGCTGCACGCATGTGTTGCTAGCATATGCTGCCAGAAAGTGCTTCTTGTTCAATTTTTGCTCCGTTTTGCTTCATTTTGCTCTCCGGACATCTTATCCTACAAAACAACATAAAAACACACAAAGTAACAACAAAAGTTCTTAAAGAGTCACAAAAATTTAAGGAATTAGCATCGAATATCGCGTAATTTCACGACTTATCAATAAAGTGTACACGGTCGTATGCAATATATTTACCCAACTATGAGTCGGGGTCGATCCCACAGGGAACAATATGCTAGGCGATTAAGAAAGTATGAAATTATCACCAACTAAGCTAAAGCCAAACGATAGATAATATTTTGGGTTTTTGGAAAAGATTATCACTAATGCAAAAATATAAACTAACCTAGAAAGCGAGTAAAATGATCAATGGCCACAAGCATGGATACAAGGGAAATTACTCTCAAGTAACGATCCAATGTATTTTACAATTTTACAACTAAGAGTGGGTCTATGTTAATAGATAATGATTTCTAAAATCTCATTGAAAGTTTCTCAACCAAATCAATGAATTTCACTCTAAGCTTTCTCAAGCCTTAGAGTTTGATGTTAAACACAATCAATTCAATCTCAAGTTAACTATCCTATCTCTAGCTCAAGTTATTAGATGGGTTTAATGACCCAAATCCTTGCTATCAAACTCTTTTCCTAACTTTCACTTTCTTTCTCAAGCAAAGTAAAAGTGCTTAGGCACAAATAATGTTTGCAACCATTAGGAGATATTTAAGCATGAAGAGTTAATAGAAAAACAATAAACCCACTTCATTAGAAATAAAAATCATTCAATACATAAGCATAACAAGAGATTCAATCAAAACTTTAATCAAGAATATTTTCATAAACAAGATTCAAGTATTGAAATGAAATACTACACACTTAGATATACAATACAAAACATGGAATTGAAGAAAGGTTTAAGAATTATCTCATTTAAGAACTTCAATCTTCTCCTCCAATGGTGTAGGTGAAGGAAACCCTAGCCCCCAAGCTTGCAAAATGGCAAAAGATGTGTTTTACAAACCCTAAAAGAGTATTTATATCATCCCAAAAACGGAAACAAAATCTGGGCAAAAATACCCTCGTGCACAACATGCTGCACAACATGCGGTTCGCATGTTCAACATGCTGCACCGCATGTTCAACATGCTGCACAGCATGTTGTTCGCATGTTGAACATGCTGCACCGCATGTTCAACATGCTGCTTCGCATGTTCAACATGCTGCTTCGCATGTTCAACATGCTGCACCGCATGTTCAACATGCTGCACCGCATGTTCAACATGCTGCACGCATGTGTTGCTAGCATATGCTGCCAGAAAGTGCTTCTTGTTCAATTTTTGCTCCGTTTTGCTTCATTTTGCTCTCCGGACATCTTATCCTACAAAACAACATAAAAACACACAAAGTAACAACAAAAGTTCTTAAAGAGTCACAAAAATTTAAGGAATTAGCATCGAATATCGCGTAATTTCACGACTTATCACCAATGTTAAATTTGATAACGACTTGCTTGGTTACCCTCATCTCACCACGTTCATTGAATCATTGGAGCTTGTAGGGGCTAGGGTGTTTTCTTGTAGGGAATTTCATGGTATCAACCAAAAATTGGCTTACAGCTTTGATACAAATCCCACCATCAATGATCAATAAACACACCTTGTCCACTATCTTGCACCTAGCATGAAACAAATTCTTCCTTTGGTTAATATCTTCTCTAATTAGTGCCCTCATGGCTCTTCTAACTACAATAGCAAAATTCAATCTTTCTTCCATCTTTTCCTCAACATCACTTTCAGCGCCTCCCTCATTCTCACTCTTTTCTCCCTTATTATCAACACCAACCCCACCCTCATATTCCTCATCGGTTTGGTACCCATCTCGTAATACCATAATTGCTCTTCAATTGGGACATTCACTTGAAATATGTCATCTACTTTGGCATTTGAAACATTGAATGGTAGATGGACGCAGGAAGTTAGGTTTAGCATTGTTACCTCCTTTGGCTTGTTCGTATCATTTAGCTTTGTAGTCAAACTTAGCTTGAGGAGTGGGAGTAGTGATCTTGGGCTTCTCCCAAGTGGACGTCTTCCACTTCTCTTTCCCTTGGTTACAAGTTGAAGATGGAGTGTTCTTGGCTTTGTAAGCCTTTTCGTCTTTCAAATCCGCTTCAACCTTGGAAGCATCATGAAAAGCTTCCTCTAACCTATTATAAGTTTGTAACCTTATGGGTTTGGAAATCTCCCGACTTAAGTTGGCTACAAATCTTATGAGAGTGTAATTCAAGTGCTCCTCAATCTTAGACTTCATCCTCAAGTTTTTGAACTCATCAAAGTACTCCTCAACACTCTTGGAGCCTTGCTTCAACATGTCTACCTTCTTGAGTACCTCTTGATAGTATGTAGGATGTAGGTACCTCGCCTCTATGAGCTCAATCAACTCATCCTAAGTAGGAATGTCTTTGACGTTGAGCTCTATCTCGCTTCTTGGATTCCCACCAAGTTGACGCGTATCTCTCAAATTAGGTGAGGGAATACCTTGCCTTCAAAGCTTTTGACATATTGTTGGTGAGGAATATCCTCTCACTTTGCAACTTCCACTCAAGGAACTCTTCCGGATCACTACTTGCTTTGAATCTAGAAAGTGTTACATTGATGGTATTCAAGTTTCGATCATTGTCCCAACGTGCTTCATTTCCTTGCCATCTCCCGCGGTTTTCATGACCTTGGAACCTCGCTTCATGGCCTTGGAACCTTGAAAAACCTCCTTGCCTTCCTCTACCACTGTTTTTCATCTCCCCACGCCTTCCTCCTTGCCTTGGTTCATCCCACCACCTCTCTTGGGCAACTTCCTCTGCTTCTTCATCATAAAGAGGGTTTTGGAATTGGGTTTGGAATTAGTCTTGGGGTGGTTGTTGGGGAATATGTGGCACATTTTGTGGGGTTCCTTGGGGTACGGGTTCACTTTGGGATGTTCGATATAGTTGGGGATAGGTTTGTCGATTGGTGTTTTAGAAGTTGGGTGGTTGGTTTTGTGGAGCTCTTTGGGTAGGTAAAGAGGTGGTCGGGGGATAGCACAAGGCATGTGCTTCCCCGGGTGTAAGAGTCAGTGTAGTCTCTATATTCTTACCCAAATATCCTTCATTTGAGAATGGGGAGTGCCCACTCTACTTGAGGTCTCAACTTGCACCACCTTCGTCGCCAAACTATCTATCCTCGCCGTCAATCCTCCCACATTCGACGTCAATGTCGAAAATTGACTAATGATCATGTTCATCGAACTCACCAAGTATGATGGTTCTTCCCCTTCTTGATTTCGATCTCCTTGATTAGACATTATGACCTGCAAAACTAGCAAACAACGTTAGTAATAAAAGTCTCACGTCATTCGTATTGAATTCTCAACTTTACCACACTCCATGCTCTTTCAAAGTTGTTGATGAATCGCTCGTCCAATCAAATACACGTTGCTTATCTTTTGTGGTAGAATGGATTCTTGTTTAGATGAATGAAGGACGACTCAAAGCAAATGGACGAGAGCCAACAAAGTTTTCAATGAAATAAAAGGAAAAACTTAAGAAGAATTGACACGAATGAATCACGGACTCAAAGAACTATCCAACAACTAAGTAAGGACGATTACTAGTCGTTAGTTAGTTTATAGAATCAAAGAAAGGAATCAGGAATGGAATCGAAAGAGAATTAGAGTTGAAAAACCTGAAAAGCACAACCTGCTAAACCTATGCACAATCTGCCGCTCGCATGTACTGTCTGTGAGGGCAATCGGCGGTTGGCAGATGATGCACCCAAAATTTCTCAATTCTCTGTCAAGGTTTGCTGCACCAACTACGTCTAGTAGGTGCTGCTTGCGACGCAACCTGCGACTCGTAGGTGTTGCCTACGGGACAATTTTTGTGACATTAATTTTTCTCTTGGGATTTGTTTGGATGCTTCTTTTTCAGATTATTCCTTGTACTTGAGCCCACTAAACCTAGTATTTTCCTTTTTTGAGCCAGAAAACACTTTTCAACTTTTGTGCTTGAATTTGGAGGATCAAATCTTCCTTTTTACTTTCTTCTTCACTATGAATCTATGAATATCCTCAAGAACACTTAGAACACCCAAATTTTATAGAACTTTGCTCCCAAAATCTAGATCTAGCTTCTCCTCAATGTAGAGAACAAAGCCCAGCCTAAATTGAAATCAATTGGACTTCCAATCAACAAGACCCAATTTGGTGTTCTTCAACCTTGAAGGTCCTTCAATGGAGATTTTTCCAAAACAACTTCAAACACTTCCAAAGTTCGGATTCAAGTCGATTTGATCTTTCTAAACTCAAATCTAACAAGAATAACACTCAAATCCAACAACCAATTTGTTTTTTTTTTTTTTTCGTTCAAACTATGAAGAACCTAAGATTAGAAATTGTAGAAACAATTTTTTAGCCTAAGCTCTGATACCAAATGATAACAATCAACCTAGGGAAACTCTAAGAAATTCAAAAATAACAAAACGAAATAAAAGGGATATGGAAAATTGAGGATGAGAAGATAGAAGGATAGATACTAGACCCAAAGGATAATAAATCTATAGGCAAAATTGGGTATATTAAACCCAACCCCTCCCAATTGGATTCAACCCTAAGAACCTAAGTAATTTGACTTCAAGGAAAGACTCGGTTGATTCCACAAATGAGCAACCTAATGTGAATTCAATGGAACATGCAATTCAATGCACAACTAAGAAATCACACTTAGTCAATAATCAACCAAACAATCTATCATTAACTAAACTAAGCTAAACAATCTCTCAACATTTGAGTTTTCAACAATATTCAAGCTAAGGAGAAAATAAAGACTAAGTATCCTATTTATAGTCTTGACATTACAACAAAGGCCCTAAAGTGGCTCTTTGCAGAAATACTCCAACATGGGTCTTCAATGCTCCAATTGACCAAAGCTTGCAATTATGACCTTAATTTGCAATATTAACCTTGAATTGAATTCTTGACCAACATTTGCATCATATAGCCATATTTGCATTTCAATCCCTCTTGCGCTTCTAGCCACCTTGAGTAGTGGCCTCCTTTTTTAGGGCTTCCTCTTCAATGCTTTCCCAAGCTACCTTACACACATCATAGGCCTTCTTATGTGGCTTGTATGAGCCTCCAAAGATCTCCAATGCTTCTCTTATCATCCACTTAGCTTGTAGGGTTTGGAGTTCCATGTCTTGGCCTTGAATGTAAGTCTTTAAGTGATGTGTGCCATGTAGGATCATATCATTACATAATTCTATACGAAATTTTAGAATACTTCTCCAAAATCAATTCTTATCTCAATTAACTCTACTTTTTTCGTGGTCAAATTCCTATTCCATTACAACTCTTTATCTTAATGTATTGTATTTCTAGTTTTATTCTTTTCTTACGTCTTCTTGTGAAAACTAATGTCAATAATTAAGGGTATAAAAGTCGATCAACATTTAGAGGATTTATTCGTCATTTAACATTTAGCGAAAATTATTCGTGCTTTGAATATATATAGATATATAATGCATGCACTGCCTCGTGTCATTTATTCCCTCCTTTTGCTACTACTTTTTTTTTCCCCTAAGAGAGTTCTATAAGACAAAAATGGTGTTCAATGTAGTTTTAGTTTTTTGGCAAACAAGAATCGACCTTTTGGCCAAGTACTGAACAATTCTTACAAAATAAACTACTACTGTCAAGTAACTCAATTCAGTAGAAATTTTCATACTTACAGCTTTTGCTTGGATGGTTGTTACTTATTGTATTGTATCGTATTGTTACCTTAAATATAATATTATCTCTAATTATTAAATCTGTTGCTACGTATCGACGAAAAATCTCATTTTAGGTAACAATCAATCTGGTGTGATTGCGTCGTTACTTTAATTTTTTTTTCTTTCTCATTTTGCCTTTTGATAATTATTTGATAATTCTAATTTATTATATACCATTTTACCTTATACCTTACCTTTTTTAATAATAACTTTACTTGTACTTTACTTTTCTTTTCCATATTACTTTTCCATCCCAAAATAAGTATCATCTTAGCTTTGCAAAAATAATTTATCCCAAAATAAGTGTCATCTTAGGAATTCAAGACAAAAATTGACAACTGTTTCCCACTACTAGCATTAAACAAGCATTCTCCTTTAATATCGCTCGATTCTATAAAAAATATTTTATAAATAGGATAGTTTATTAAAGTCCACATTATAATTGTTGATTTCTTTATGAGCGTTCTTATATCAAGGTGACACTTATTTTGAAACGGAAGAAATATAAATTTATTCTCCAGACTGCGCTCATGATGTATGACACTATGTAACGAAAACAGATATCTATCCAAATATTGCATCCATTAAAACAATACAATACATTAGATACAAGATGTAATAAACAACCAAACAAGCTGTTGCACTAACAACCAAAAATAGACACGTTCTTTAGATTCCCCATTTTTTCCTTGAGACAAGGAGAAATTTTCGTCGGAGGGGCGGTGGGAAATGAAGAGAAAGTAGAGGATATTAAGGGATGGCTGTTGAACGATCGAAATATCTGAATTTTTTGTTGGGAAAGAGTGATAGGTAAGGGAAAAAAAAAAGGGAGGAAGAGAACGAGAATGACAAGAAAAGAATAAGACAATAAAGTATAAAGGAAAATAAAGGAGTTGAAAAAAGATTGCAAAGTCGTACGATTTTAAACGTGGCGTTAAGTAATATAGAACACTTTATTACAAATACAAGAAAGTCGAAAAATTGCCGTCAAAATTTAGTGTATAGTTGAAGCTTTAGAGCAAATTGAGGGAACATTAGCCAGCATTTGGCCATAAATTCCTAAAAGGAATTTGAAATACTTAGTTCGTGTGATTTTTTTTTAAATTTTGAAAATATATTTGATCATAACTTTTCAAAACATATTTCACTTAAAAAAAACATGAAATATGATTTATAAGTTTTAAAAACTATCAAGAATACTCAATCATATGAAACTAACGTATTTGCTAATCCAAAATTATTCATGTGTGTTTTAATTTTGTTACTGAATTTGATTTCAATACTCTTATTTTACTAATTTTGTAATTTCTTGTTGAATGCATCTCAATTTGTATATTTTTGTTGTTGAATCGTACTATTTTCTGCATTTAAATTTGTGCAAATGGAGACGTCTTTGGATATGGAGACTTAATAATTAGTTATTGAACATTACAAGTAGTGCAATAATTTTTGAGATTAAAGCAATAGTAATTGCTTTGGAGATAGTTTCAAGTCTTCAAATAATTCTTACATTTTAAAATATTCTCGATTAATGGGGAAACATGATAGATACGGATTAGTTAAAAAAAATACAAATGTTTGAGGTAGTTTTTAAAAAATTTAAAAGGGTCAGCGAATGGATCTTGGACCAAATATAAATTTGAGCAAGAATTTAAAATTTGAAATCTTTTAAAAAATATTTTGAAAATATACTTCCAAAATTACTACTATATTAGAAGCACCAGTTTGGGCACTTCGTTGTCCGTTTGTAGCACTTTTTCGACGTCCGTTTGTGGGCCCAAAAACAAATTTGTGAGCCTACATATTTTAAACAACTACTAATATTTAAAAAAAAATTGTGGGCCCACATATTTTAAACAACTACTAATATTTAAAAACAACTACTAATATTTAAAAAAAATATATGGGCCCCATATTAAACACCAACCAGTAATAAAAAAAAAAAGTGGAACCCACCACATCCAAACTCACGGGAAAAAAAAGTGGATCACATATTAACAAAATCAAGCAATATTAAAAAAAAAGTGAATCCCATATTAAAAAAATAAACAATGTTAAAAAAAAGTGCTTAGAAAATCAAACAATTAAATCAATAATGATGGATTCATCGCCACATGCGTATCAACCCATTAGAGGGAGCAAATGAAATTATTGTACAACAACATACTTAAAATACAAAAATGCTTAGAAAATCAAACAATTAAATCAATAATGATGGATTTATTGTCACATGCGTATCAACCCATTAGTGGGAGCAAATGAAATTATTGTACAACAACATACTTAAAATACTTATATATATATATATATATATATATATATATATATATATATATATAACCGTTTTCCAATTTTTGAAAAAAACAATGTGGGCCCAGATAGCCTGATGGATTCATTGCCACATGCGTATTAACCCATTAGAGGGAACAAATACAATTATTGTACAGCAACATACTTAAAATACAAAAGTGCTTAGAAAATCAAACAATTAAATCAATAATGATGGATTTATTGCCACATGCGCATCAACCCATTAGTGTGAGCAAATGAAATTATTGTACATCAACATACTTAAAATACTTTAAAAAAAAAGTGTGGTCCCCATATTAAACACCAATCAATATTAAAAAATTCAAAAAAACGCCAACCAATTGAGCATTTAAAAAAAAAGTGCGGTCCCCATATTAAACACCAACCAATATTAAAAAAAAAAAGGTGGACTCCATATTAACAAAATCAAACAATATAAAAAAAAAGTGAATCCCATATTAAAAAAAACAAATAATGTCAAAAAAAAGAGTGCAGACTTTGTATTCGTAGCAAACACTAATATAATAAAGTTTTAAATACGAAGCACAAACTACAATGTTATATTAATCGTGCTTTGAACATAGTATCCCATATTGACAAAATCAAGCAATATATAAAAAAAAGTGAATCCCATATTAAAAAAACAAACAAAGTCAAAAAAAAAAAAGTGCAGACTTTGTATTCATAGCAAACACCAATATAATAAAGTTTTAAATACGCAGCACGAACTATAATGTTATATTAATCGTGTTTTGAACATAGTGTGTGTGTGTATATATATATATATATATATATATATATATATATTATATGCATAAAAATAGTGCAAACTAATAATGTCCAAAAGGGTGGGGCCCATACTAAACAACACCAAGTAATATAAAAAAAATAATAAAAAAAAGAAACTATATAAAGCATGGGTTTAGACCCATGCTTCGTCGTCCGGTGTCCCTTAAAAAAAGGGGGGGGGGGGCATTCTAAATAACACCAAACAATAAAAAAAAAAGGAAGAAAAAAATGGAACTCACCATCTCCAAACTCATGGGAAAAAAAAAGTGGACCCCATATTATCAAAATCAAGCAATATCAAAAAAAAAAAAAAAAGTGAACCCCATACTAAAAAAAATATGATGTTTAAAAAAAAAAGTGCAGACTTTATATTCGTAGCAAACACTAATATAATAAAGTTTTAGATACGGAGCACAAACTACAATGTTATAGTAATCGTGTTTTGAACACAGTATATGTATATATATTATATGCATAAAAATAGTACAAACTAATGGTGTCCAAAAAAAAAAGTGCACCCCATACTAAACGACATCAAGCAATATATATATATAAAAAAAAGTGGATCTCACCATCTCCAAAGTCACGGTAAAAAAAAAAAACCCCATATTAACAAAATCAAGTAATATAAAAAAAAAAAAGTGAACCCCATATTAAAAAAAAAATGCAGACTTTGTATTCGTAATAAACACTAATATAATAAAGTTTTAGATACGGAGTACAAACTAAAATGTTATATTAATCGTGTTTTGAACATAATATGTATGTATATATGTATGTGTGTATATATATATATATATATATATATATATATATATATATATATATATATATATATATAGATATGCATAAAAATAGTGCAAATTAATAATGTCAAAAAAAAAAAGTCCAACCCCTATTAAAAAAATCAAACAATATTCATGTAATTTCCAATGTATCTCATTAAATCAATAATAATGAATTCATTACCACGTGCGTGTCAATCCATGAAATTGCTTTTCTTCAAAAGGTTAAGTAGTCAAACTATACAATTTTCTTTCTTTTTTTATATTAGCCTGAGATATAATCTAGATATTAAACTGTTGTATTTGCTATTCCATGTCATTTATTTGTTATGTTTACTAAAATAAATATACTTAAAATATTTATATTTTAAAATAAGATAGAATTTAATTACTTTTTTTATTTTTATTCTTACTCTAATAAATGTGAAAAGAAATTAATGTCGAAAAAAAAAATATATCAAATGCAAATCAAATAATGAATAAGGTAAATTAGTCAAATTATAATTCTAATCGACGTTTTCTTAAAAATTCATGCAAAAAACAACATGACAAGTAAAATGAGCTAAACCGAGAATATTTATTAAAAATTAAAAAATAGTATTTCTTCATTTAAATAAAAATAAATTTCTACTTTGTTTCGTTTTAAACATGTAAAATTAATTTAATAATTTGAATTATAATTGTCCAAATCAAAATTTGATAAAAAATAATAAGTATTTTACACCTTTAAATTAATCGAATTAAAATTGAAAGTATCAACTGATGCTTAAATATTGTTATTGTTTTATTTCAAAGAGAAGAAAATAGTTTCCTTTTAAACAAGTCTTCTCTTTTAAAAAATATTAATAAATTTGCTGATTTTGTGTTCATAGCAAACATTAATATAATAAAATTTTAGATACGAAGCACAAACTATAATGTTATATTAATCGTGTTTTGAACATAATATATACTTTATATATATATATATATTATCACTATTAAAAAATAACTACATATATATAAATGAATTATAATATAAAGTGTTTGGCGCATAGGCCGTCTAGTTTATTACCAAACGGGAGCTTCGGTCGTTGGTAAAATCGAAGACTTTGACAAAAAAATGTCTGATATTCTGGCACAACCTTTATAAGGCCTCAAAGAAAAGAACCCCAAATCACAAAGCAAGACTTCACCTACTTTTTCCATATTACCACTATACAATATTGATGATGGAAAAAAAAAATATTGGTTGAATGATCTCTCATCAACCGACATATGTGCATGTAAGATGACCCATTCCATCTATTCTTTTCTTTACTTTCATCTTTATCTTTTTTTAATTTTAATTTTCTGTCCACATGCGTAGGACCAACTCATGACCTTATCGTGGGCCATATTTATTGGCCACTTGTAATCACTGTGTTGCCAAACAAAGCTCTCCACCAACCCCATTCTTGCTCGTGGCTTGCCCTTTTCACCCGTTGGAGGCCTAAGTATCGGGGTCCTCCTCAACTTGTCCGGCTGTCCCCAATGATTAAATTAACCACCGCTGTCTAATTATATTGCGGAAATGACTTCTTCCAATTTGAGCGTATAGTACAACGATCTTATAACAGTTTAAGTGTTGTTTTGTGTTTTACTTTTAATCATTTTTTATAAAAAGATTCTTATAATTGAGAATATATACTCCTATCTCAAAAAAAAAAAAAAATACATTTCTATATTTAGAAATAATTTAACTTAAAACTTTACATTTCTATATTTAGAAATAATTTTACTTAAAACTTTCCTTTTGACCCTTAATGAAAAATTATTTACAGTCAAACAAATATCTATTGCTTGTTTTAGATCGCAAGTTTCAAAAGTCTTCCTTTGTTTCTTAAACTTCGTGTCTAGTCAAATTATATTACACAAATTAGGATGGGAGGAGTATACAACAAGAGACATATCCATAAATTGAGATCGACTAAATAAATCATCACTCAATATTTAACTTCAGCTTATTAACAACAACAACAATAAAATTAAAAGTAAAATAATTAAATATATATAAATAATACTAACCAGTAAAAAGAAATTCTGACAAGTAATTACTGTCCCCACCTATAAATATCTAATTGCATGAAATTTTTTCTTCGATTATGCTCTTTTTAAATTTAATTTAAGTTGGGAATGATTTTAAGAAATGGTAGGTTTTGCGATAACTTCCTTCCGTGTGATTTTAAGTCTACTTTGTCCCCTTTAACATCTTCATTCACACCATTTGAAGGGTAAATTTATAGATCGATGTAGGACATGATCAAACTATCTTAAGCGACCTTCTCTCATGATTTTATCTCCAACGGGTGTTTCTTGCACATATTGATAAATGTGATCTGTTTTAAATGTAATCAAATACTGGTCGCACATCCATCTTGGTAACAACGATCTTTGTAACATTAATCTTGTGGATATATTAGACTTTAGCAGTCCAACATTGATTGACATATAATAATTTTGGTCTTATAAATATTCTGCAGAACTTACTTTTCACTTTGGTAAACACACAATTAGGTAGCATTTCTCCATTTCAAGTTACAAATATTAATTCAGTTCCAATTCTATGAGTAACATTGTCATTGTTTGTTCCATTTTCTTATAATAATGAGTCTATATATCTAAATTATTTGTATTTTACACTGCAACCAAGTCTTATCTTACTTCAAGTTCACTCTTTGTACTATGAACTTGCAGTGTATTCATATGTACTTATCATAAAATCATTCGTTTCTAAAGTGCTTCTCCATAATTTAAGCTTATGGTTGCCACCGTCGCTGGTTTCATCAATTAACATAACATCTTCAACATCTAACATATACAATGGGGCCTCATATTGTATTGTATTGATTATCTCGTTTTGTATATAACAAATTTAAACACGTAGGGGCTCGATTATTGTGGTAAATTCGTTTGTATCTCCTATTACTTGTAACTGCTCTTTCATACATGTTCATACACGTCCGTTATAACATTATTGTTTAACCTTAAAATGGAAAACAATTGAATTTGTATGCGGTGCTAAGGATATGTGGTTTAATTCAATACGAGAGTAGATTACACGATAAACGAATAAGTAAAACGAAATATATAGATCTGACCAAGATGAATGATGACTGGCCTCGGGTACTGAGAACCGAGGTCGAATTCTTATGATCAGATGTTTTAACAATGAGTAACAATGGAAACTTTAGAAAAGATGAATGAACTCAGATGATTATATTGCCTTGCTTAGTACACGATCTCTCTTTTCTGTTGAAAGAAAGAACCTCCTCAAATAAATGGGGCCTCCTCTTTATATAGTAGAGGACTCCTCTACTATATAAAGAGGAGGCTTAACCCCTAGTACAATTCTAAGCAAGGAAAGGAATCTGTGCTGTTGCCGGGATTGGTGCCGAAATATCCAACTGAAGGCGGATATTCCGATCTTCTCATCATGGTGGTTAACCGCCTCTTCATCCTGCCTTAATGTCTCATTCCAGATTGAGCTTAATGCTAGATCCTCGATAAACCGATCTTATCCTCGCCGAGCATGACGAACATAACGTTCACATCGAAAAACCGAGTATATTCGTATCCTCGGTTTTACCCGCATACAATTATATATTTAATATGATTTCTTTCTCCCTCACCTCCCAATGAACTTTTATAGTTATTAATATATCTATCTCCCAAAATATACCCAATCCATGTATCTTCTTACGATATTGTGTTACCTGTACTAGCGCGATACAAGAATAAAATTCATTGAAAGATCAATGGTGCATTGTATAAACACATGGAACACTGAATGTGATTGCAATCATTATCTTTCCTGGTTCAAACCAATATATATATATATATATATATATATATATATATATATATATATATCTTTTCTTTTTTGGTAACTATTTAATTTTAATTTTTCACGTTACATCTTTAAGACTACAAGATTAAAAAATATTTTAGTACATTTTACATAGGTTTCATTTAAGACCATAAGTTTCAATGATTTTTTTTTTTTTTACTTTTTTAAACTCCGAGCAAAATTAAAATCAGAAGAACAAATTTAAACTAAAGAAGATCCCTTTAAAGTATGTACTTTTATTGATCAAAATACAAATATCAAGTGTTATATCATTTTCACTAACCTTAAATCTTGAATTCACCACATTTAGGACTAAGAGAAGTTATGTAGAACTGTTTTAACATTTTGTAATTTCGGTTAAGAATAATATTGTCACGAGACATAGATCCAGAGCAATCAATTGAAAGGATGTACTCTTTTCGTTCCAATTTGTTTGTCTTATTTATTTTTTTAGTCTGTTTCAAAGAATAATGTCTCTTTTTTCTTAGCAATTTTTTGATTTCAACGTCAAATTTTTTGATTCCAATTTTTCATATAATATGTTTAAAACCACAAGATAAAATGACATTTTGATATGTTCTACGTATCTTTAGTTTAAGATTACCAGATTAAAAAAATTCTTTACTTTTTTAAATTTCATATCAAGTTAAAAATAGACAAATAATTATACTAGTTGACTTGACTATCAAATTAGTACTAGTCACCACCGATACGTAAAATTGTAGTACGTGAAGTGTAGTTTATTTATGGGTAAACAATCGGATACGCATATTGATAGAAGATAACAGATATTTAGTGTTAGATTAAAAAAAAAACCAGATGTTTAGTGAAATAATTGGGTACGCAGGATATTCGAACATCACCTTAATATAAAAAAGATATAGTTTAATTTGGTGGACTAATTCAATCATGAAAGTGAAAGTTGAAGTTCCTACCAAAAAGAAAAAGAAAAAAACAAAAGGAAAGTGAAAGTTGAAGTTGTTGAACCACCAATGAATAGGCTTTAATTTAATTTTTCTCTATCCGTTTAAGAATCATGCCATTCCAGCTCCATGTAGTATTTTATAATGATAAAAGTTGCAATATACTCTCTTCCGTCCAAAATAATTGAGAATTTAATCTTTAAAAATTAATCCAAAATAATTGAGATTTTAATTTATCAATAAGTATTTTTTTTAAAATTTATCTTTGACACATTCTTAATTCTAGAAACAAATTTAATGCTTGTTATAGTTTCAAAATCCCCCTTATTTAAAGGTATTTTAATCAATACAAATTCCTTAATACATGTACTCAGTCTAAAACTTAAATTATTTTGGACCAGGGAGAGTATATAAGAGCCCGTTTGGATTGACTTATAAGCTGCTTTCAGCTTTTTTTGAGTGTTTGGCTAGCCAACTTAAAGTCATTTTGTGCTTAAAATAAGCTCAAAAAAATAATTGGACCCATTTGACTTAGCTTATCTAAAGTAGCTTATAAGCAAAAAAAAAAAAAAAAAAAAGTTAGACTTCCCCAACTTATTTCTTTTAGCTTATAAGCTGTTTGCAGCTTATAGGCATAAGCCCATCCAAACAGGCTCTAAGGGGTCGTTTGGTTTAAGGACTCATTAGTCCCGGGATTATAATCCCGTGACTAATTTATCCCATCTATTGGGATTATTTTATACCATCTAAAAGATGGTATAAAATAATCCCAGTATAAGTGGGTTAAGAAGGTATAAGCTGGGTTATCCCAGCACTAATTTTTATACCATATTTGGTACAAGGTATAAATTTATCCCAGCACTAATTTATACCAAACGTGATATAAAAATTAGTGCTGGGATAACTCAGCTTACCTTAAACCAAACTACCCCTAAATGTTAATAAACATAAGGGTAGTGGCATTTTGTAATTCAACCCACCTATGAGGCTAATTATGTAATATAGTAGCTTCGGACCTGTAATGCAATTTAAATACAAGTAAATGTACATTTCATATCCGGAGATTCTATTAAAATATCAGTGGCTGAACTTCCAATAGAGTTGTGATATACAAAGAGCACAGGCTCCCTTACAAAATATTAGTACTGACAAATATTATCATCTTAACATACAAAAGAGTAAATATAGAGCTTAGATTATAAGATTAAGATAAATCTCTTATAAAATTGCACTTGAAAAAAGACCCTCAGGGTTCTTTAATCACTGTACATTTTTTGGGGTTGATCAGGTAAATCTCATTTCTTGATTTTGTTGATTACTGAATTTTTATTAACTTTTTTATCATGGGCTTTTGTTTTTAGTATTTGGGTTAATCTTATATTTTTTTTCATTTTTCTTGTTTTGTGTTGATAGATCTGAAGAAACTGAAGAGTAAAGTGGTAATATTCACAAGTATATGTTTGTGGAAGAATTGTTGGTGAAAGTGCATTTGGATGTGCTTGTGTTCTGGTGGTTGTGGAGAAGATTTAAGATTTCTAGCATTTTTAAACACCCAAACAGACCTTATTGTACTGTATTAGATAGATCTTCAGTTTTTTTTATTGTTGGATAAACTATAGAGTAGTGAGTTGAATCTGTTATTTTTAAATTTAGAAATGGAGACACTTATTGTTGCTCGACATAAGAATCATTACTATGATAGAACAAGGGGTGAAGTTCCGGGTCGATTCGGGTCATTCGGGTCGGGTTTTAAGGAGATAAATTGTAGGACTTTTGAGTCGGGTGTGGGTTTACTACCAACCCCATTAAGGTCTTGTTCAACAGCAGTGACTAAAAAGACTGGTGAAGTTCCAAAAAAGTCGAAAAAATCGACCCTTAGTAGTGTGATTTCGATACCAATTAACATAAAAAATGGTGCTGATTCGATAAAGAATGAGTCTTTGAATGATGAATTTGCTTATTCTGAACTTTGGGCTGGTCCAGCTTACTCAAACTCACCTCCACCTAGTTCATTACCAATCCCCAAATTTTCCGTTAAGCCGAAAAGGACGGTTTCACTTGAATTGCCTAGTTCACCATCTGATATTGATTTGCCAACTTTTGCTAAATCTGCACCTGCATCACCAACCCGGGAGCGGAGCTCGTCTCCGGGACTTGACAGTACTGACTCTGCGACACAGACTCTTCGTCGCATTCTCAATCTTGAAATTATGGATTGATGAATGTTTGGTGAGGGGGTAGTGAAGAATAAATAAGGCAGTTATCTAGTTTGCAAGTTAGTTGGTTTTTAGTAGATTGTATATAGGTGAATAAATCAATCTTTAGATTGACTTGGTAGTAGTTGCTTAGGTTTTGTTGTGGTGGAGAGCAGCTTTGGTTCAACGGTGGAAGGTCTACAATAGTAGTTGTTATAGTGGGTTGGTTAAGGTTGTAAGAGATGAGCAATGGCAGGTTGATCAACATTTCCGGGTAGTCTTCCGTGCGGACGCGGTTAAATTCAGTAGTGGTTCAACGACATGGAGGTGTGTTCGAGGGGTGGTCAATGGACAGAAGAAATTATTGCAGTATTTGGTTTATTGGCAGTTCTTTGCTGAGCCTGCAGGACTGGTTGCTCAATGATCTTTGATGCTCTTGCAGATCATCACATTAACTATGATGTCGAATTCTCGTTCTTGATTATACTCTTCTTAATAGGTTGTTCTTTCCTTGTTGTCTCTTCATAATCAGTTAGCTTTTAAGTTGGTCAAACATATTGTACATATACTAGAGCTCTGATCAGATTAGGTGGACAGCTTTTTTTCAGACTTTTGTTTTATACACTGACCAAATTCTTGGCCCTCTGACCTTGAATTTAGGATCCTTCCTTATTTCTTTCCAATTCAATATCAAAAACCTCTACTGTATAGAGTATTAAGTACCTCTTACTCCTTACAAATCCATTATGCCTGAATTGGCTGGTCAGTGTTCTTGTTGTTTGTTTTCCTTCCTAGGATCTAACTCATACTTTTTCCTCTTCAAAAGTTGTTTTCCCCTTCACCATTTTCTGTTTTTTGGAATGAAAATTGGTAAGTGGGACGTAAAAGTTAGTTATATCCTTTTCTGTTCCTGCTCTTAGGTAAGTTGCCTATTTTGAGCTTTCCTCCTATGAATGTATTAGGTCTCTCCTAAGTGGTTGTTCCACTTGTTTCTCTCCTAAAAGTTCCATTTTGCCTCTGGAGATTGTTGATCATAGCTGGCTGTTGACAAGGTAAGCCATTTCCCTTCTATAAAGTGACTCTTGTTCTTTTTGTGTTTACCTTTGTATCTAACACTTGCTCTGTGTGTTACTTATAAATTCTGTTTGCTGTTTTATTGTGTACAGGGTCTTGTTCGGAGTTGGAAGAAGAATGTTGAAGAGGCTGTTCTCCATGTTTTCTAGTTGTTAGCGTTTTGTCTCGTATCGTTGTGTCTTTAGTCGGGATTTTCTCATTACTTGCAAAACTGGTACTATGCCATGATTATCTAGTTATGTTTTGATCTTTAATCTGTTAAGTTTACTTTTGCTGCTTTTGTATGCTTGGTACTTTTGCCTGTGTATGAAGTATCAATGTTACAAGGTTAGCCTTGTGATATAAACAGTGCTAGTTGCTTCTGTTATTTTCATTCCCAGATTGTACCTTTTTATGTAGTAGTGTATTCCTAAGATTTTTCCAATTGAATGAAGAATATTTCCTTTCATTTGGAGGAGACCGAAAATAGTTCATAACAGCCTGTTAGATTGCAATTTACCATAATTTTAAAGTTAAATAGCTGGTGAATGAGCGCCTCAAATCTCATTGAATGGCTGTGGCGGAGCTGTACTGCGGACAAACTGCTACATAATAGAGTACATTATTGAAACTTCGACTATTTTTCTGCATGATGGCAGCACCATATGATGCCAAAGCCCACCAATATTTGTATCGTTGCCTCTTTTGTGATGCTTCGATGTTCTAGTCACTCCAATTGTTGTAATGGGAAAAAAATAGGAGCCTATAGGGACTGGAAAACCAGATTGGACAAATTGAAGGTAACGATTCAACTGTTCTATTGCTTTTAATTCGGTCAAATTGAATTGGGTTAATATTGTAGGTCTAATAGTATTACAAGACGTGCATCATTTTTTGGTAATTAAATGTAGCTTTTATTAATAGCCAAATTAGTATTACAAACCACAGCTTAGATATAAGTGCTAAACTATGCTAGCTCTCCAAATTTAGAACTTACAGCAAACTGAATAACCGTAAAGCTACCTTCAAGGATTAGTGGCACACCTCCCTCGATCCTTTTGGTAGAGTAAATGGCACCTCAAAATCTGAAAGAAGCTAAGTAGAACAAATACAAAGGAACTAAAGGGAATAGACTTGAAGCGGTCTTCTGATCTCAGTGGATGACTTGGCATTGCATGTATATGCAATACCCCTTAGCTCCATCCTTCAATTTCCTGCTAGTCTTTTCAAATAAACTCTGATTTCTCTCAAGCCAGGTAGCATGAATAGTCGATATGAGCATCTTGTGACTTGCCTTTAGCAGTTGAAACAACCGTTGTAAGTGCTGTTCTTGTCTTTGTAACCACACTAGTATTTTTTTTTTTTGGGTAAATTAGCAATTTTATTACCAAAAGTGGGAATTACAAAACAGAAACCATACCACTGCTACTGATAACACGGTAGCAACAACTACACAAATCTCATCTACCAGCTAGCCTATTTTCAACCATGCAAAGGACATTACAAAGGGTAGAAATTCAGGCTAGCCACCCTCGATGCTAATTGAGGTCTACGGCTTGCATAGAACACCACTTCCTGAATGATGGTTCGAATCATCATTTCTCTACTTCGATCCACACGTTGAATCTCCTGTTCCTTTCCTGCCATACATGGTATATAAACCCTGCCAAAGTCATTCTACAGAGGTGAGCATGAGGTGAATGTCCTCCAGCAGATGTGATGCACCACTGCAACTCTCCTTGCCAGTCCATATGCCGTCTATGAACACCTTGCCATGACATCAATTTTTCCCAGATGTGAATAGAGTAAGGGCATCCAAAGAATAAGTGATCTCGACTTTCAGTGTCCTGGCAGAAGACACATTTCGGATCAACATTCATACCCCATTTAGTGAGCCTATCTTTGGTGTATAGTCTATTCAGAATTGCAAGTCTTGTCACAAATATTCATTTTGCTGCTCCATAGTTGTTTCACACAATCCTCTTCCAAGTAACCTTTTGAAATACCCCAAGTAACTTCTTGTACATGCTGCTTCTAAAAAATACTTCTTTGCCTTAAACACCTTCTGAAACATCCAGGATGCTTGGTTTGGAAGGTATTCCCACACCTCCTGGCCTTTCCCATAATAGCTGTGAACCCATTGGACCCATAATTTATCTTCCTTCTTTGCAGTTTCCACAGGAGCTTTGCTATTGCTGCTTTGTTCCAAACAAACATATCAATGATGTTGATTCCACCTGCTGATTTGGGCTTGCATAATTGCTCCCAAGCTACCAAAGCCTTCCTAGATGCCCGATATTCCCTGTCCACAGGAACTTCCTACATATTGCTTCCAAAATTTGGATCACTTTCTTTGGGAGTACAAAGATCTATGACCAAAAAGTTTGCATGGAGAACAATACACTTTTAATTGGCTGGACTTTCCCTGCTTAGGAGAGGAATTTAGTGGTCCATGAGGTGATTCTACTCAACATCTTCTCAATTAGTGGTTGCAACACTGATACTCCCTTGGTACTGAGTGGTATGCCTAGATATCTAAAAGGCATTTCACCCTGTACAAATCCAAGCGTCTGTAATATCTGTTGTTGCACCTCTGGTTTTACTCCACCAAAATGTATAGAACTCTTCTGGATATTGGCTTTGAGACCGGAAGCACTTGAGAAAGTAAGAAAAGTATCATGAAGCAATTTAACAGAGTGCATTTCACCTTTGCAAAACAGAAGCAAATCATCTGCAAAACCAAGCTGAATAATTTTCAATTTAGAGCACTTTGGATGGAATTTGAAGGTCTTGTCGAGGCTCAGTTTATGTAGTAATCTAATGAGATACTCCATGGCAATCACGAACAGATAAGGTGACATTGGGTCGCCTTGTCTTAGACCTTTCTTTGCATCAAACGGTTCAGTAGCGACACCAACAATTGTAATAGAATAGGCTACTGTTGTGACGCACTTCATTATCCACTGGACAAAGATGACCGGGAAATTTAAAGCAAGCAACACCTGTTCAATGTATGGCCGTTCTATAGAATCATAAGTCTTCTGAATGTCAATCTTCATCATGCATCTAGCAGAGATCCCTGTTCTCCCAGAGCCCTTGACCATTTCATGACTTAACATGATATTATCTGTTATCAACCTTCCTGGTACAAAAGCAGCTTGACCAAGATCAACTCTATTACTAAGACATTTTGCATCCTCTAGGTAATGATTTTGAAAATTATTTTATAGAGGGTAGTATAACAGGATATGGGCCTATATTCTTTGATAGTGGATGGATTCTTTACTTTTAGGATAAGTGTCACTGTGGTGCAATTGATAGGCTTGACCATATTACCAGTAGTAAAGAAATCTAAAATAGAATGAATTACATCTTCCCCTATAATGTTCCAGGATTTAAAAAAAAAAAAAACAAGCATTCATACCATCACAACCTGGTGCTTTATTGTCATTAATCTCCTTCAGTGCAGCAACTACTTCATCCCTGAGGACAGGCTCAATCAGTTCCAACTGTTAATTCCTATTCAGTACATAACCAGAGGCCATGACATTGTGATCTACCGCAGGAAGGGAGCTAGCAGCACTACCAAGCAAGCTCTTATAAAATTTTTGTATCTCTACCTGGATATCATCTTCAGTATCCAGTATTGAACCATTTAAGGACACCATGTTACGGATCTTGTTTTGGGCTAGCCTTCCCTTCATACAAGCATAGAAGTATCTAGTATTTGCATCCCCCAACTTCAGCCACTGTGTTCTGGATTTCTGCTTAAGTATGCTTTCCTCTACATGTATCCAGTGTTCTAATTTCTGCTTCTTTTCCTTTTCTTCCTCAAATAAACCTGGATGGTGAGGTGGTTGTTTCATCAAAGCTTGGATAGCATTCAGCTCCTCTCTAGCAGCAGCTATTCTCCCATCAATACTTGAATTTTCCTTCTTGTTTAATAGTTTCAAATTGTGCTTCACTTTCTTGATCCCAAACCAGACCTGAGCCATAGAGTTGTGATGCCTAGGTAGTTGCCAAGCTGATTGTACTAGCTGATGAAACATAGCATGGTCAGTCAAAATGTTGAAGAATTTAAATGGTCTCTTGGTGGGCCTAGGTGGATCCTCCAGTTGTACAATCAAAAGGCAATGATCGAAGCAGCCAGGATCCATAACAAGCGCTTCAATATTAGGGAACTTTTGCATCCAATCAGCATTGACTATAACTCTATCAATCTTACTATGAATACGCCCATTGGACCAGGTATATCTCCGACCTACAGACTTCATCTTAGTCATATCAGTGTCAAGCAAGAAGTTACTGATGTCCCTTGTTTCAACCAGTTGGACAGGATTCCCCATAACTCTATCATCAGCTTCTAATATTGCATTATAATCACCATCATCACCCAGGGCCCACGCAGGCATCCGATGCTATGCACGACACTGGAAGCACCTTATTGTAATCAATAAACACCTAACCCTTTTTGTTAAGTAACTGTCTTAATAAAAATATTAAACGCAACTGTCTTAATAAATATTAAACAAGTCATTTATAATTGAATGAAAGCATAATCATCCTTAGAGATAATTTCAGCAGAAGTCCGATCAAAATATTTAGTTGTAAAATGTGGCAAAATGCCGCAATGAGTCATACGAGACTCCAACACACTACCCACAATCTGACAACTATCTATGGAGCTTATAAGATATTTAATAAATGTCTCACTCATAGGGACACAACCCGGAAAACTGAAATAAATATGTAATGATAGAATGGTGCCCCACGAACAATCATGTGGGTTCACCGAATAGTCTCCAAAGCAACAAGTTCTCTTAAGTCGTAGGCGTATCACGAACCTGCTTCTCAATGTTACCCAGTACTCAGTATGCCTGAGTACTGGGTACTCAGTGAGTGTCTCCGGGACAATAGTTAATATAACAAAATAGTTTAATAAGGATTAGTAAGACAGTGTCAATTAAAGCAGTTTGAAATTCAGAGATAGAATAAATCATCAACTCAATAAAACCATTAATGGAATTCATTCACGAAGAAATAAATCACCTTCAGCTCATTAATGCCATTTATTATGTTTAAGTCTTTTCAATCATGAATTCAAGATCATCAACAAGCCACTCACAGGCAACCAAAGTATAACACATGCCAATACAAGCCCAAGTCAATATAACGAAGGGATGAACATTTAAGGTTCCCTAAACTGCATAGAAGTACCACATCGGGATTATATACCCCAATGGAAATTCTTCCTCCCGAATAGCTTGCTAATACCACACCGGGGTGACGGACCCTCGATTGCCGCTCTTCCTCCCGAATGGGTAGGCTAATACCACACCGGGGTGACGAACTCTCGATGACCACTCTTCCTCCCGAATCGCTAAGCTAACCCCACTAGGATCCATAGTGACTATCCTTCCTTCTGAGTAGCTAGGAAAAACACAAACAATAGAAATCATGACACAATAGCCGAATCACTCATTATGGATTATGTTCATCATCCCATTAATAGGGGTACATCAATTCATTTATAGGTTTAGAAACCAGGATCAAGTCACTAAGCAAGTTTCAAGTTCAACACAATCTGTTCGTAGAGCAAACTCATGAATGAACCAAGCTTTCTAAAAAAAAATTAAGTTTAAACATCCCTTATGGGGGTTCGGAACCAAAATGCCCCCAAAAAAACCATTTTGAACCAAAATACCCCAACAAAAAAAAATGTTACCGAAGTACCTTAGCGCAGTAATTTACTGCGCTAAAGAAGATAACGGGAACGACTCCGTTAACTGCTATAGCGCAGTAAATTACTGCGCTATAGTGTTCGTCTTTTTTTTTTTCCGGACCTTTTGGTTAACCCTTCTTCCATTACTCTTTTTAACGTATTTTGACCATAGATTAATCATGCTTCGAGACCCCGAAACTTCAATATTTTATATAGAACCCTACTTATTTTTGTGCAATTAATAAGGTAGGATCAATACATCAAGGATACACAAAAGTTCGGATGGCCGTTTTAGTGGTTGAAAAGTGCTTGAACGCCATTTTCGTTTGAAGGCTCGGTGTTATTAGCTTAAAGTTCTTTACGAATACTTAAACTTGTTAATTAATAATTAATCAAAAGTTAGTCAAAATAGCAGTATTCATAAAAAAAAAACTTAATTAAATTACATCATTCATAGCCTTGAGTAGATGAAAATACTTAAACTTGTTTATTAATAAGAAACCCAAACTTTTTAAAATACAATCATCAAAGTAAGAAAACAAACTTAAAAAACATTCATCAATTAATGCCCTTGAGTTGATCTTCTGCCACCACCGCGAGATGTGCCACCACCACTAGATCTACCACCACAAAAGTTTCTTCCACCACGAGAGGTACTTTCACCGCGAGATGTAGTTTGACCACCATGCCGTAAGGGACACTTGCGCTTATCATGACCAACATAATTGTAAAATGAGCATTTTCAAGTGTATCTCCTCGGTGGAACATCCATTTCATTATGAATACGCGAGTATGCATTCTTTCTGAATTTACGGATAAATGCTTTATTTGCAACTATTGAAAATGGATCTGGTGGCCAATAACTCTCACTACCAAGTGGGTAGAAGCTTCCAACATACATTTTTGCATAATTTTCAACTGTATATTCCTCAGCCATATATGGGGAGACGTTCTTTCCCATTGCGATAAAACACTTGAAGGCATGAGAACATGACATGTGATATGATTGCCACTAGCCGCATGTGCATGTTTTTGGAATCTCACAAATTGTGTAGACGTTACCTCCTTTAACTTGGTGCACACTTGTTGTGAGTTCAAATATGTGCTCTGCAGAGTTGTACTCCATCCGGTCATGTTTCTGAGCCTTATATTTGTGGTACTCGAACAGTTTTGACGGTTTTGGCATCCATCTTAGACCTGCTGCTGCATGTGCTTTGGCCTCTTTTGATCTATTGACGAACCGCTCCATAACCTGCTTAAATGTCATTCTCACTATTGCGGTGACGGGTAGTCCCCGTGAAGATTTCAACAAGCCATTGAATGACTCAGAGCTGTTTGTTGTCAGCATACCCCATCGCCTACCTTCATCCTGGTGTAATGTGCATTTGTCTTTATCAATTGCATTCAACCAATGGAAGGCTTCCTCATTCTCCCGCCTAATAATGTCCATTTGCAGGTTAAACTTCTTCTCCTAATGCTCTGTTGCAGCCGCCCACATCCAATTGCAAAGTGCTGGGGTTCAATATGCCTTTTGGAAGTTTGCCTTCAAATGCCTTAAATAATAACGATGGTAGGCAAAGGGTGGCTGCCACCCCTGCAAATTGAACATATTGTGCAATATGCCAGCATTTCTGTCTGATATCACACATATTCCCATGCGATCCTTAATAATATGTTGCCTTAAGTAGTCCAAAAACATATCCACGTACTAATGCTCTCATTAGCTGCAATTGCAAAAGCTAGAGGGAATATAGCTCCATTTGCATCCATTCCAACTGCTATTAACAGCTTTATGTCATACTTCCCGTACACATGTGTTCCATCTATTGATATTACAGGCCGACAATGAGCAAAACCATCAATGCATGGTTTGAATGCCCAAAATCAAAAATATTAGCGGGCACACCAGACTTCGATTTGAGCTTCCATTCAATAACAGTACCATGATTGAAGTGTTGTAGAGCCGCCATGTATCTCGGCAACTTCTTGAAAGAGCCCTCCCAATTGCCGTAGACTATCTCATGTGCACGCCTACGCCCAAGATACGCCTTCCTCCTATTAATAGTTTTGCTATATACTTTCAGGACGGCTGTAATACAATCTTTAATAGGGAACCTGAAAAAGTTGAAATATCAACATATAACAACGAGGAACATTATATTAACACAAAAAATAAAATAAACTTAGGTGAAGGGAATACCTTGGGTTTTTTCCAATGTCAGCAACTAATACACGCGCAATCAAATTAGTATCTAGATTGCAATGATCATCTGGGAGGTCACCCATATCACAAGTGTGCTTTGTGTAGAACTTTGAAATAGTCCACATCTTTTCAGCAGTTTCCTTACCACGGAGCATCCATTCGCAGCCTTGATATTTTCGCTTGCAGACCAATCACCAAAATATTCGTGTGGAATTGTCAACTTTAAACTCCCTCATCCCCTGGATGCAATAAATCTTAACAGCCCTTTGCAATGACTTTTTCGAGCTGAAAATCATGCCTTTTTCAATATGAGCCTTTTCTTTTAAAAGATCCACTGGCTCTTTCCACAAATTTCGCCAAATATGATCATCATCCCTAGTAAAGACAAAGGCATCTGGGCGATCTTGAAGATGATCAAGATAGGGGATCTCATCGGAATGCCACTGAATCGGGGTCGACTCTTGCTGTTGAAATTGGCTTTGCGGCTGAACCAGAGTCGACTCTTGCTGTTCAAATGATTGCTATGAATTCAGTTCCTCCTGGTATTCCGGACTGTTCATCATGTCTTGCAACAGTTCTACTTGATGTTGAGGATTAGTTCCAACCTCAATCTCATCGTCACTTTGCTCATCGTCACTATCCTCCGCATTTGGTATTTCATCACTATCGCTGGATGATGTCACTATATAATTCGGATAATCAGGACCATCCATAGCAGGCCTTTGCCTATAACTTGGTGCACCCACCACATTCTCCCTACATAAGAAATTAGAGTATTTTAACTACTACACATCAAATAACACTATAGCGCAGTTAAAAAAAAATAGACGTACCGATAGTAATCAACTGCACCGAAACTTGAGGAAGGACCATCGCTTTGAGTTGTTGGATAGGCTGAGGATGTTCCAACCTGATTCATCCATCCTGATTGGGGAGACCGTCCGATATGATCCATATCAGGTGTATAACCCCTAAATAATATAATCAACATCATTAGTAGCATTCAAGTGCCACACACATAATAATAATAATAATAATAATAATAATAATAATAATAATATTGTAAAAAATGCATATTTACCACTGCCCATCAAATTGCTGACTTAAACTATCGAGAGGCATTTGGCTAGTCAAAATGCTTTCAAAAGTACTGTTACGCGGCGCCTTCCTGAGACTTCTTGGAAGGGCGACGTAAGGCTAAGCAACCGATGATTCCAAGGTTACTGTCCGCCAACCGGGGTCCCCTCCGCACGCTAGACGAGACTGTCAGTGCCGTGCGGGAAAACCAATGTCAAGAGCAATTGAGAGAACAGGAAAGTGAATTGAGAAAAGAGTTGTTTGCATTAATGAAAAGCTATTACAAAGAAAGCAAGCGGTGTCGAGGGGGAGAGACACCAGTACAGAGAATTGATTGCTTGCTTGAAAGTTTTGATTGCTTGATCCCCCCTAATAATGCTTTAAAAATAAAAACCCAAGTCATAGAACTAGACATAGACTTGCTAGAGAAACACAATCCAAAATACATAAAGTAAACTACTCTATAATTACAACAAAAAAGAGACCTAACTAGAGCAGGTCCATGTGCACCCTCGGTCGGGGCACTGTCATGCGCGCAGGGCACTGTGCGCGCGCGCACTGGGGCGCGGGCACTGGGCGCTGAGCGCTGGCACTGTAGCAGGGCTGCATTGACACTGGGCGCTGGGCACGCGATGGGGCGCGGCCAGCGCAGGAGCGCGCGCGAGAGGCATAGATGGGGTGACATAGGCAGAAGCAACCTTGTCACTTGGGGCGTCCGAGACAACGGGGCCGTCCATGGCGCTAGGCGCTGAGAGGCTTGCCATGGCGCCATGGGGCGCGCCCAAGGGGTCATGGGGCATGGCTGGAAAGCCGCCCATGACATTCTCCCCCACCTGAGTTGGCGACGTCCTCGGCGCCTTGCTTGCAAGGTAGTCATCGATCAAGTGCTTGTAGGCTTTAAGGCTGGTGCCCCTCTCCCACGTATTCTCTTCAGCATCACATCCCAGCCCTTTCACCAGGAACTCTTGGTGATATTTCCTTGAGGCATGTATGACTCGATCGTTGAGGATAGCTTCTACCACCCTTTTCGCAGTTGCTTGTGGGCCTCGAATACTGGGTATTGTGAGCTGGCTGCGTGACGGGTCCTCTGTGTCTTCTCGAAAAGGCTTTAAAAGACTGACATGGAACACAGGATGAATCTTCCACCAATCTGGGGTGTCCACCCGGTATGCTACCTTCCCGATGCGCCTCTCAATGGACAGAGGGCCAATGTATTTTTGCAACAGGCGAGGGTCGTGGACCCCTTCAAATAGGTATTTCTTGGGGATCTTCACCATCACCTTGTCCCCAACCTGATATTCCATAAAGCGACGATTCTGATCAGCATGTCTCTTCATCCGCTTTTGTGCTTTTACCAGATAGCTCCGCACTATCTCTAGATTCTGCTTCCATTCTTTGGAGAAGCTAGCTGTTCGTGGAGATTTTGCCATGTTTGGGGCATTCACAGTGTGTGGGAGTAGCGGTTGCTGCCCGGTGACAATTTCAAAAGCGCTCCTATTTGTGCTAGAGCTCTTTGTGAGTTGAAACACAGTTGGGCCGCATCCAATAGCTTCACCCAATTCTTCTGCGAGCCGGTAACAAAGTGCCGCAAGTATTCCTCCAACATGCCATTGAACCGCTCCGTCTGACCATCGGATTGCGGGTGAAAACTCGAGCTGTGGCTCAATTTAGACCCCAAGCACTTAAAGAGCTGGGTCCAAAAGTTGCTGGTGAAGCGAGAGTCGCGGTCACTAACAATATCCTTGGGCAGGCCCCAATATTTGACAACATGGGTAAAGAAGAGTCGAGCCGTCTCCTCTGCTGATATATACTTGGGTGCCGCAATGAAAGTAGCATACTTAGAAAACCGATCAACCACGACTAAGATAGTCGTGAGATCTCCAACCTTGGGTAAGCCGGTGATGAAATCCAGTGAGACGCTTTCCCAAGGCCTCTTTGGGACCGGTAAGGGCTCCAACAGGCCCGCTTGTGTCAAACGGTCAGACTTGTGTTTCTGGCATACTAAGCAAGTCTTCACATACTGAGCGACATCATCTGCCATCTGGGGCCAATAATATGCACGGCGTAGCAATGCCATGGTACGTTCTTCTCCAGGGTGGCCTGCCCATAGAGTATCGTGACATTCCATCAGGAGAGTTCTCCGCAAATCTCCTCCTTTAGGAACGTAAAGGTGGTTCCCTTTTGCTTTTAGGAACCCATCTTCCATGTAGAACTGGCGAGTTTTTCCTTGACCTGCTAGGTCAACCAAATACTGTGCCGAAGGGTCCTTGGTGAGAAGGCCCTGGATTTGATCTTTTACGGTGGTAGCCACCTCGCTCCCCCTAAGGGTGGCAAGCAGGCATACCGATGCTAGATCGGCCCTTCGACTCAGTGCATCCGCAACATTATTGGTCTTCCCACTTCGGTATTCTAGATTGAAGTGAAATTCCGCTAGAAGTTCCTGCCATCTAGCCTGGCGGCCATTCAGGTTTGGCTGGGTCATAAAGTGACTGACAGCTGTGTTGTCTGTCTTCACCACGAAAGGGGAACCCAAAAGATAGTGCCTCCAAAGGCGCAAGCAATGGACGACAGCCAATAATTATTTCTCATGAGCCGCATAGCGCCGTTCCGCATCTTTCAGTTTTCGACTTTCGTAGGCCACCGGGTGCCCCTCTTGTAGCAAGACTCCACCCAAGGCGTAATCAGAGGCATCCGTCTCTACTTCGAAGGGTCTGGTCAAGTCGGGTAAGGCCAAAACAGGGCTACTAGACATAGCCACTTTTAGTGAGTTGAAAGCATCTGCTCTCTTTGGCGACCAGTCCCAAGGTGTGATCTTCTTGAGGAGCTCTGTCAGTGGTAATGCAATGAGGGAGTAGTTCTTGATGAACCGTCGATAAAAGTTGCATAGGCCAAGGAACGCCCTCAAGGCATGGATATCCTTGGGTGGTGGCCAATCTGTGACAGCCTTGATCTTTTGTTGGTCCATCTTGATGCGACCTTCTTCAACAACATGCCCAAGGAAGTCAATCTGTTTCTGAGCAAAGGAGCACTTGGATAGCTTTACGTACAATTCATGCTCCCGCAACCGATTTAGGACTTTCCTTAGGTGCTCCAGGTGTTCGCCTAATGTTTTGCTGTACACCACAATGTCGTCCAGGTATACCACCACAAATTCATCAATGTATTCTCGAAAGACCTGGTTCATTAGAGTGCAAAACGTGGCTGGAGCATTGGTCAGACCGAACGGCATGACCATGAAGTCGAACGAGCCATATCTTGTCACATATGTCGTCTTGGACTCGTCTCCTTCCGCAATGCGGACTTGCCAATAACCTGTCTTCAGGTCTATTTTGGTGAACACTGTGGCACCGCCCAGTCTGCCAAACAAGTCCGCCATTAGTGGTATGGGGTACTTGTTCTTCACGGTGATCTTGTTGAGGGCCCTATAGTCAACACAAAGCCTTAGGGTGCCATCGTGTTTCTTTTGTAATAGTACAGGTGACCCATAAGGCGACTTGGAGGGCACGATGATCCCCGTGTCCAGCATCTCCGTCAACTGTCTCCGAAGCTCGGTGAGTTCGGGTTGTGACATTCTGTAGGGTGCCCGGGCCGGTGGCTTCGCACCCGACACTAACTCAATTTCATGATCGACCGTCCGCCTAGGCGGGAGTCGTTTCGGCATATCTTGCGGCATGACATCCTTAAATTCCTTCATGAGCTCCTTCACGGGCATTGGAATGGGACCCGAAGAGCGCTCAATCTCTTCAATGCAAAGGGTAGCTAGGAACGTGGGTTCTTGTCGCTGGACCCCCTTCTTCAGCTGCAATGCAGAGATATTTCCTGAAGCCATCTTTATGGTTGTGCATGGGACAATGCAGGGCTTGGCCCCGTTTGCTCCCATCATCAGAAGCACATCCGCGTAGGGTATGGGAATGATGTTAGTTTGTCTCATGAATTCCAACCCCACTATCAAGTCGAAGTCATCAATGATCACTACCCGCAAGTCGAACTTGCCTTCACAAGGACCCATCTTTACCAACACTCCTTTGGCTATGCCACCCACCAATTGGGGCGGTGAGTTGATAGCTTTGACACGACCTTTACCCTTTCCAACAACTAGGCCAAGGCGTTCTACTTCTGTGGTGGCCAGATAGTTGTGCGTTGCACCTGTGTCTATCATGGCCTTAATGGGTTTGCCATTTACTCTCAAGTCGACAAACATCAGGGTCTTCTCCTTGCTGGGAGGAGGCCCGTTGCCTGCCTTTGTCTTTCCCCTCTTGGCAGTCGAGCTAGGGTCTTTCTTTTTGCATATGCCGGCACTGGTGCCCTCTACAGCGTTGGAAATGGAACAAACAAGTGCATTGAAAGCACCTATTGGTTCTGTCTGATCCGCATCATCCTCATCATCGTCCGTCCCATCATCCAGAATTTGATGGGCGTTCATCTGTGCCTGTGGGCATTCATTATTCCAATGTGGTCCGCCGCAATGACGACATCCTGAGGGGGGCTTCCGCCCTCGATCATTATTATGAGATGCAACACTATTGCTGCCTGAGGAGAAACCTTTAGATTTGGTCACACTACGATCTCCCCCACTTCGGCTGGGGCCAGCATTGTAGGATTGGCCCCCTTTGAATCCCCCACGGGCTGGTGGTTGAGGTCTATCCTTTCGAGCATCCACTTGGTAGTCACTGAGGCATTCCGCAGCTTGGATAGCCTTGGGCAAGGAATCCACCCTTTGTCTTTGTATTTCCATGCGGGCATAGGGTTTCAAACCTTCCATGAACATGAAAAGCTTGTCCTTGTCGTCCATGTCCCTTATGTTCAGCATGAGTGCAGAGAACTCGCGGACATAATCTCGGACTGACTTCGTTTGCCTGAGTTCCCGAAGTTTCCTCCGTGCATTATACTCGACGTTCTCGGGGAAGAACTGTAAACGAATGGCTGCTTTTAGTTCTTCCCATGTCTCAAGAGCATCCTCACCTGCCTTGATAGCTTCATATTTCACACGCCACCAGAGTTTGGCGTCGCCTTGTAAATACATGGCAGCAGTTGCTACCTTCTTGGGCTCCTCCAGTTCTCCCACAGCGTCGAAGTACTGCTCGATGTCAAAGATGAAATTTTCCACTTCTTTGGCGTTTCGAGCACCCTGATAGGGCTTTGGTTTAGGAATCTTGAGTTTCTGGGGTGCCGCGGCAATGTTTGCCGCGCCCCCAATAGGATTGCCCCCTCCTCAGAGCAGGCCCTGTAAGGCAGCGTTGACAACATTGAGCTGATTAGTCAAGTTGTCGATGGTTACTTGCATGGTAGTCATTCTATCTGCCTCCTGAGTCCTATGGGCTAGGTCCTCATCTCTTTGTGCGGCAGCCGTCTGTACGGCTGCATCAGTGTCAGTAGCAATATTCACAATGTCTTGTTCGGCCTGCCGCATCCTGCGGTCCAGGTCCTCCACCCTTTCGGTCACGGGTCAAAATCTATTGACCGCAGTTTCCAAAATCAAGAGGCGGTCTCCATGGTTCACCATGGTCAGAAAGTGACAACAATAGCAACGTGTTCCCTCGTCCGATGTCGAGCCTAAGATCTGATACCAACTGTTACGCGGCGCCTTCCTGAGACTTCTTGGAAGGGCGACGTAAGGCTAAGCAACCGATGATTCCAAGGTTACTGTCCGCCAACCGGGGTCCCCTCCGCACGCTAGACGAGACTGTCAGTGCCGTGCGGGAAAACCAATGTCAAGAGCAATTGAGAGAACAGGAAAGTGAATTGAGAAAAGAGTTGTTTGCATTAATGAAAAGCTATTACAAAGAAAGCAAGCGGTGTCGAGGGGGAGAGACACCAGTACAGAGAATTGATTGCTTGCTTGAAAGTTTTGATTGCTTGATCCCCCCTAATAATGCTTTAAAAATAAAAACCCAAGTCATAGAACTAGACATAGACTTGCTAGAGAAACACAATCCAAAATACATAAAGTAAACTACTCTATAATTACAACAAAAAGGAGACCTAACTAGAGCAGGTCCATGTGCACCCTCGGTCGGGGCACTGTCATGCGCGCAGGGCACTGTGCGCGCGCGCACTGGGCGCTGAGCGCTGGCACTGTAGCAGGGCTGCATTGACACTGGGCGCTGGGCACGCGATGGGGCGCGGCCAGCGCAGGAGCGCGCGCGAGGGGCATAGATGGGGTGACATAGGCAGAAACAACCTTATCACTTGGGGCGTCCGAGACCACGGGGCCGTCTATGGCGCTAGGCGCTGAGAGGCTTGCCATGGCGCCATGGGGCGCGCCCAAGGGGTCATGGGGCATGGCTGGAAAGCCGCCCATGACAGTACTCATGTCAGGGTAATTGTGTTGATAAGTAGGTTCCGCTTGAGTGACTTCGGCCTGAACTATAGACGGGGCTTCCCGACGAGGTCTATTTCAGGCTTCCCGAGGAGCCCTAGCCATGAATTCAAGTCGATTAATGGGGACCTTCTCTATATACATTTCAAGGACGTTTAAAGTTATGCATTGCCTATAATCATAAGGCGCCTTCAAAATAATCAGTCAAAGAACCATCGTCTTGAATGTACCACTGTCCATAACTAGTTACACATTGCGGTGTAAACGACATTGGATATTTTCCAATTATATTTAGATCAAAATCACTTCTACTAACTTGTAGTCTATTACACAAGGCTTGGAGTAGTTTTGAGAATTTTAAGTCAAGTGGGAACTTAACATGGTATTTTGGGGGAGAATCATAGCGCAAATTATTTTCCTCAAAAATAATTTGTCCGTCCCAGAATAAAGAAACTCTCATTTTTGGAACATCTGCCATATTTTGAATAATTTAGGAGGAATACAAAATGCAAAAACTGGATGAAACTTAGAATTTGTGTTAAAAATTAGATGAAACTTAGAATTTTTTCCCTTATACGAACTCGGTATTAATAAGATTTGAAGTTTGAATATAGAACCAACGCATGTATGCAATTAGTGTGTCTTGCAGTGTTACGTCAAATCAAATTGAGTACGGAGTGTTGCATAACGCATATGTCAGGTCTTGGCAGAATAACGCGGTAAAATAATGCGTTATTCTGTCACAACGCAGTAAAATAGTGCGTTATGATAGTATAACACAGTAATTTACTGCGTTATACGGTCATAACGCAGTATTTTACTGCGCTATACCGCTGCAGTATATTGTCACCTCAACTGTCAAATAGAAAAACGCCATAATTCGAATCAAACTTTAAGAGTTATATAACGTAATTTGACGAATAGTTGTTACCAACCACACAAAATTCCACACAAAATTGAGTTACTATGTCATTTTTTGACCAATTAAGAGATATTAGTCGTGTTATATCGTTCACTCCAGCAAACATATTTGAAGCAATGGGTAGGACCTGGGAGCTAGATGATGATGATTTTCATTACTCAAATAACCCCAACGACAGATTCAATCGAGAATACAATAATAAAATGAGAGAGGAGTGGGATTGGCGTGTTAGGGAGGATGGAGCACTGGAGCACAAGTTAGCGTCAGTAGGGCTGAAACGCCCAAAAAAACGTGCTATGTCAATGCCTCGCGGAACTCCACAAGAGTTTAATTTTGCTCTTAATCGTTTTCGCGAAGAGAACAATCGAATGCAAATACGTTACCATAGGGTAGAATATGGTATACATGGTACCACAAGATTTAGATCTAAGTGGGATTCGGATTGTGAAATGTCCGATGAAGATTAATATTTTTCCTATAATAAGGTAAGTAAGTAGGGTTATAAAGACCCTCCCTCACCCCCCTCCCCCTGAGGGTACTTGGGGGTTTACAACTATATAAGTAGCCCTTTATTTTGTTATTAGACTACACCATATTCAATGTCGAGTAGTAGAAACTTAGCTTGGTCTTTACTCCTTCTAAAAGAACCAAATAGCAATGATGATGAGAGTTCAAATCATAGCAGTTTTTCAAGCGATACCAGTTATTTCAAACTAGATGAGCTAAATCCCCACCTTCTTATAGATCGTAATGATGATTTCTGCAGTGTGAAATATTCAGATTCGCGGGAATATTATTGCGGTTTACGCCGAGAATGGTCACTTCGGCTTGCCGTATCGGAACGTCTTGTTCGTGACTTGGAAATCTCAACGCTCCAATCCCAACAAGGTACTCCTTAACCATGCCTCAAGTAGGTCCAGAAACTTGCGAGCTTGCCGCGCAAAGGATTAGAAAAGAAAACAACAGAATGCTGGCAAGATGATATAGATTTTACATGCTAAAGTTGGCCGAAGAACAAGCATCATCAACCGGTAGAGAACTAACTGCTACTGAAAAAAGATGTGTCTTAAGAAACCGCCAATATTTTTCTGAGGACGATATTGAGGACTTGTACTCTGATGATGATTAAGAATGTTGTGATTTTAGTTTTAAGTTTAATTTATAATGATGTTGTTATTTTGAAGAATACAAACAAGTTTAAGTATTTTCATCTACTCAAGGCTATGAATGATGCAATTTAATTAAGTTTTTTTTTAATGAATGCTGCCATTTTGACTAGCTTTTGATTAATTATTAATGAACAAGTTTAAGTATTCGTAAAGAACTTCAAGCTAATGATACCGAGCCTTCAAACGAAAATGGCGTTCGAGCACTTTTTAATCACTAAAACGGCCATCCGAACTTTTGTGTATCCTTGATGTATTGATCCTGGCTTATTAATCGCACAAAAATAAGTAGGGTTCTATATAAAATATTGAAGTTTCGGGGTCCGGAAGCATGATTAATCTATGATCAAAGTACGTTAAAAAGTGTATTGGAAGAAGGGTTAACCAAAAGGGCCGAAAAAAAAGACGAACACTACAGTGCAGTAATTTACTGCGCTATAGCAGTTAACAGAGCCGCTCCCGTTATCTTCTTTAGTGCAGTAAATTACTACGCTAAAGGTACTTCGGTAACATTTTTTTGTTGTTGGGGTATTTTGGTTCAAAATGGTTTTTTTGGTGGCATTTTGGTTCCGGAATCCCCTTATGGGGTAATTCGAGTTTGAAAACCAAAGCTTAATATTTCAATTTCAATAATATTTTGATCAATGAAGATCATATATATATATATATATATACATACTATAATACACATAAAGGTTTGCGGGCTTGTCTCTCACGCACACAAACCTTACCAAACAACATCTTAAACGTTTGAAAAAGTATGTTAAAAAAGAGACATACCTCAAATCCGCTAAAATGGTACCAATTGAATTTCCAAGGTTCAACAATCACTCTACTATAGGTTTAGATGATAAAGATTAGAACTTTAATCGATTCTAGGGATTTCTACCCTTATTCGAAAAACTAGGGTTTTTCTAGCCTTAAAGCTTGTTCTTGAATCCTCATGTGAATCATTAGTGAATTCTAATCTTGTAGTATGCTCTACACTAGTCCCAACCACATTAATAATCCCTAAATAAATCAGAAATCTTACCTTTTAGACAAAATCCACACACCCCCTTCTTCTCCTTTCTTGAGTTTTCAAGAATCTAGAGTTTGGGAAGATGAACTAATGTCAAAGGGGGTTGAATTTGGTGTAGAATTGATAGAGATGGATTAGGAAATCACCTAGGGTTTGAGAGAGATCTCTAGGGTTCTTTTCCTCCAAAAAGTTAGCCAAAAAGAAGTGGGATTTTTTTAATGAAGTTAGGCTTTTATAAAATTCGAGAAAAATCGCTTCAGGTATAAAATGGCCTGGCGCCTCATGTGGTCGTCGAGCCGCGCCCGGTATATTTTTGAAGGTGTCAAAATTCTGAAAAGTTGGCCTGGGGTGTCGTGCCCGGAGACGGGCACGCCTAATATTTCCACTGCACTGATGATGTTCAGTAAAGTGAGCATAACTTGTAGCACAGAGCTCTGTTTGAGCTCCACCATATATTGTTGGAAAGGTATTTCAAAGATCTACAACTCTTTGTAAGGAAGTTTTCCAAAATTATCAATGTATTTTCACGAAACTGGCTTATAAGTAAGACCCACTGAAATTTAGACGAGTTTGAGAACTCTTATGAACTTCATTATTTGGTTTGACTTCAAAATGACTGTTTATCACCCGAATTCATCCCGAATGGATTCATATAGCTAAATATCATCTTAATACTATTTTTACACATTCACACCTGACCTGAATTTACGAAGTGTTACATCATCTCCCTCTCAGGATCATTCGTATCGAATGAAAGTCATGGCCTTAGATTTTTCACTAAACCTCAAGTTTTCAAATTTTTGCTGGAGTTCTATTGTATTGCAATCTATCCCATCATACGACTCTGTTGATACCCTAACAATAACCATATGGCCCTCATAGAGACTCCCACAATTACCACATACAAGACGAAACATTTAATACGGAATTCACACCTTTAGTCTACACTTTCGCTAGGATTCGATAACCAGAAGGTTCAACACATACCTAAAATAAGGAATAAGTGAGGGTATTACGGCCTGAGTGTCACTAACGACAACTAGATGGTAACTTCGCTCATTCGAGATCATCTTACGAGTCTTAAGATACGAAATAAATTTACCCCCAGGCTTGGTTGTATCACCCTACCCATTCGATGACAGGTTTATCAAGAAATTCAAGCCTAACTATTTTGGGTCGCCAAGCCAGAGCTGCATAACACTTGGAGAGCCAATCTATCCCCATAATCATACCAAAGTTCACCATTCTAGTTCAATCAAATCAGAAATCATCTCATGACCCTTAACTTAACCTACACAGTCTCTATAGATTCTACAAGCAATAAAGAGGACACTAGCAAAGGTATTCATAGAAAAAGGTTCTAACAATTGTTTGGGTTCCACACCAAAAGTCAAGGCTAAAGCACTAAGTCACATAAGAAAGAGTCGAACCTTGATCGATTTACGAATACACATCAAAAGAGCAAATAGTGAGATTAACTGTGACCATAGCATGTGAGGCTTCAGCTACCTACTACAGAATTCCAAGCGACTTTATACCATCCATCAAATTATAAATCATAACCAATATGCACCTCATAGCACCATTGTTCACTAGGTATATTTTTTGACGGTGTCAAAAGTTTGAGTTTTCTGCAAAACTTGGCCTGGGGCGTCGCTCCCGAAGACCCCGCAGGGCGACGCGCACGCCTAATTTTTCCACTGCACTGATGATGTTCAGTAAAATGGGCATAACTTGTAGCACAGAGCTCCGTTTGAACTCCACCATATATTGTTGGAAAGGTATTTCAAAGATCTACAACTTTCATTGAGGAAGTTTTCCCAAATTCTCAATGAATTTTCACGAAACAAGCCTAGAAATCAGACCTACTGAAATTTAGACGAGTTTGAGAACTCTTACGAACTTCACTATTTGGTTTGACTTCAAAACGATTGTTGATCACCCGAATTCATTCCGAATGGATTCAAATAGCTAAAATATCATCTTAATACTAATTTTACGTATTCACACTTGATCCGAATTTACGAAGTGTTACAACCCGAAGTGTTACAACCCATGTATTAAGTTAGCTACATCTTTCAGATCAGACAAGAGCCCCACTCTATCTTGTATGGTGTGCAGGCCATACACAGCTGTGAAGTCAATACTCATCCTCATACTATAAATCTCCAACCTTCTATGTACGAACTGAGACTTGGAACAAAATCAACATGGTCAGGGTCCCATAATAGCCAAATTCTACTTCTACCAATTGTGTAGTTAGAGCCTGTTTGGATGGGCTTATGCCTATAAGCGCTAAAAAAAATAAGTTGGAGTAGTCTAACTTATTTTTTTTGGCTTATAAGCTGTTTTCAGCTTATAAGCTGCTTTAGATAAGCTAAGTCAAATGGGTCCAATTATTTTTTTGAGTTTATTTTAAGCACAAAATGACTTTAAGCTGGCTAGCCAAACATTCAAAAAAGCTGAAAACAGCTAATAAGCAACTTATAAGCCAATCCAAACGGGCTCTTAGCCATCCAGCTCCATTTACTATCTATCCTCTTCATTATTCTATTTGCATACTTCTCCTGTACTTTATGTTCTAGAATAGCAATAAAGCAAATGCTATTTTATTCAAAAAACTCTTTAACTCCTGCAGCTTGACAACATTATTCAATCCCCTAATATTCCAGCTGGCTATCTTCATGTAGGGGTAAAAGGGATGGAAAACACCTCACCACTCTCCATGCTACTACTCTGACCTGTCTCAAAAGTATTTCGATCCCATACAGGAGCTATGGGAGGGGCATTGAGTACACTAAATCCACACTAGTAGTTTCTTCCATAGATTTCTCACCAAATCACATTCATTGAATAGATGATCTCTAGTTTCTGGATGAGCTTGACAGAACACACAATTTGTGTCAATACCCTTATTTAGCAAGCGTGTCACTACTAAGTCGCAGTGATGTATGCAGGATTTTTGATAAGCGGTGTCAGCATTTAAAAAAGTGGGCAAATGAACAAATCACGATAACAACATTATATTAAGAAAATAAAAAACACAATTGAAATAATATGAATAAAGCATACTCTAGTACTCCCTTCGTTTGCTTTTACTTGTATGATATTTTAAAAATGTTTTTTCCATTTATTTGTTCATTTACTAAAATAAGAGATGTGTTTTCAATTTTAAACCCTTGTCATGTAATTATTTCTCATAATTGATTAGACTACTAGTAAAAAGTTAGATTTCCAAATCTAAATTAATATGTACAACTTAGTAAAATAAGTACTTAGAAACTTTTCATTGTGGAAGCCTCCAAAAAACTGAAAATATTTAAACAAAAGGAGAAAATATATGAAATCCACAAGGTTTCAAACTCCTAACCACGATTCACTTAACCGCGCACCGGACCAGGCGAATTAGATGTTCTCTTTGGTTAGTTGTGTCAACTTATATTATTTGTAAGTTTTAAATTTTTTCATACTAATTAAATATGCATATTTAGCAAATTTTCCGGTGAAGAGGTGTCAGATGACACCAGTGAAGCCTACGTGCTTCCGCCCTTGCTAAGCAGTTTATCCTGTAGGAAAATCTACATAGCAAACTTTGCCTTTGGCCTGCCATCATTAGTGAACGACCTATGTATCTTTGCATTATTTCATTTTTCATCAATGACAAGCAGACATTTTGGGAAAACATAGCCAATATTGATTCATTTATAATATTTTACTCGAGCAACCAGTTAAGATTTTTTAAGTGAACTAGATATTTTGTCAGGACCATTTCTCGTTAATTAGTTATGATTTAACGAGAGAGAAATCTAACACGTGTGAGCATCTTTTCGAAAGATCTACTGTCGGATTGTTCTATGCTAAATCTTATAGTTGATCTTAAGAGGTCAGAGTGCTCTATTAATTGGATTATTTCGTCATCCGCTGTGTTTATCCATTGCCCTCCATTGAAAATATCCTTGAACATTGTTACCCATTAAGAATTGATTTCCAACCATCAATTAATCTTGTAGTTTAATTATTTAGCATGTTCAACTTGGTAATACCGTAATATCATGTTTATCCTATTGGCTACTAAGTAGAGAACTTTTTCAACTTGGTGGGGATCTTTTTTAGAGAATTGACACTTGAAGTGACATTAATTAATATTTTTTATTATAAGAAGCAGTATGATGTGAGAGAATGGTAGTATACTGGTTTCTAATGATCGTTCGACACGTCAAAAAGATGAAAAATCGAAAACGATATTGTCACACCACATTCATTACCCAACGATTTCTTCAATAGGAGAGTTGAAACCATGCATTCTTCCTTATCCAAAATCTTGAATCGTATTGTTGACCAAATTGATTGCTAACGGACCAAAGATGAAGGTAGCACCAAAGTACAAAAATTTAATAAAAATATTGCTCCTTTCCTCCTGAAAACTAACAGCATTTCGGAGCAGGAAATCATACTTTTTCGAGACAAAAGAAGCTGTGAGGTTTTATAAGTGGAGGAAGAGTTTTCTTCAATTTTTTTGTAAAATAATATTTGTGAAAGAGTTTCTTCAATTTTTTCGTAAAACTAAGATTGTAAGTGTTTTATAAGTGGAGGAAGAGTTTTCTTCAATTTTTTTGTAAAATAATATTTGTGAGTGTTTTATAAGTGGAAGAAGCGTTTTTTCTTTTCAACTTTTTTTATTAGAAAAACCATCAACCATAATTTCAAAGAGAATTATTGAAAACAATTTGTTTTGCTAAAAAACCTTTAGAACTTGATTTTACTTGTGTTTACCCCTGAAAAGGGTACAATTGAATTTGTAAGTGGTTTAAATGATATGTGATTTGATTTGTCAAAGTTGGTATTTAAATATGTAATAACTAGTATGAAATACAGAAAAGATAAGGTAAAAACTAAAGAACAAGCCTAGGCCTCTGTGAGCTTTTGGACTGAATTCCGTGAAAAGGAATGCCTTCGACTAATAGTTAAATATGAAGGGAAAACGCAGGGAATCGAATTGCTAAAAGATATCAGAGCTTTTTAAGTAATGTAATATGAAGTTTATAAGATATAATAGTATTGCCTTGTGTCCACTGATGATAGATTACAAATAACTTGCAAATAACTTGTCCCTATTTATAGTACATGACTCAGCCATTAGCCCATAACCATTCTCAATAATGACTAATAAAGGATCTTAAATACCGCCTTGAATGCCAATCGTAATGTCTGCACCGAATCTGGTCCGGTTGAATAATAGCTACAAGACGTGATATCCTCATTTAATGAGCTTGTCGGGCTGCCACTTCGGAGTGGATTTACTACGCTGTATTTGCCTCGGGTAAAACCATAGTTCACTGAAATGACTCGACGCTTCCTACTCTAACCGCCACGTGTTTAGCTAGCTGGACGCCACGTGTAAAGCTGCTTTTTACCATGTGATATATGTACGTTTCTCAGCACTAACATATGATATATGGATCGGGTTGTACGTTCCTCAGCACTAACAGTTATACTATGACCTATGCATATCATACGCCCCCAGAGCCACTTTCAGTTATACAGAGTTATACAGATACTACCAGATGTTTAGTCACAGATGTATTCAGATAGTTGGATTGGCTTTCGTGTTTCAGCTTTCTTTCATGATCCTTATGTACATGTTGTTCTTATGCCTTGGTACATTACTTGTACTGACTCCTCTATTGCTCGAGGGGCTATGTTCATGCCTGCAGGTTCAGGTAGACAGATAGGCGGTCCAGCTGAGTAGGACTTCCACCCAGCGGTAGTCAGTACGCTTCACTTGGTTCGGAGCTGCAGTCTATTTTTGGTATGCTATTTTTGATATGTATATACATGGGTATGATGGGGCCCTGTCCCGTCCCTTCTACAACTTTGTATTCCATTAGAAGTTTGTAGACATTTGGGTATAGTTGGGACGTGATGTAGCCTTGTCGGCTCTTATTTTGTTGTACATCATATGTGGCAGCCTAGTCGGCTTGCATTATTATTTTCAGTATATATATATATACAGGTGGTTGTGAGTTCTTGATACAGAGTTCGGGGTTCCGTCCTTTCAAAAGTCAGTAGAATTCAGTTGTAAGTCATATATGGGCCACCCTCTTATTCAGTGATATCCAGGTATGATTATAAGGGTGTTTGGTCTGTAGAGGCCAGACACTCGTCATGACTCATCGGTTTGGATCGTGACAACCCTGTATGTCAAAACACCCGTGAGGTCCTCAACGATCTGCTTCAATCGGTCCACTTCTGCCATTATTGTGTGATTTTGCTCCCTTAGGATCTGTACCGATTCCACAGTAGGTTCATTAGTGGGGACGCCGTCTGTATGGTGTTGAGATTATGTCCCCCTTCATTTTCTGCGTTCGGTGGTTGCAAACCGTTTTAAAGGGGCTGACTGCCCAGTCCCATTGGGACCTGGCCTGACTGGCTTGCAACATTCGTGTTGTCATTTGCTCCTGCCATACCTGAAATGGATACTTAGGTAAACATGAAACTTAAGAAAGATTAGTAAGAAAAACAATGGTCACAGTGACAACCACGACTGTCCTGGCCCCACGGTGGGCGCCAAACTGTTTACCCGCAAAATGGTTCAGTTGAATTTATAAACGTGGTCAAGGACATGCGGATCAAAGTGGTCAATAAGATTACGATGTTTGTATTAAGCTTATGAAAGTATATTTAAATAAAGTAAATAACAAGAAGTAGCCTGGGCTTTGGATGCTTATTCCCCGACTTAGACTTCGTCGTTCCGGTCAGACCGGTGCTCCGGAGCTAGTATAAAGATGACAATGATATTGAATTTCAGCAAAGAATAAGTGAGAGAACTGTGTATATTATCTTGTATTTCGTGTCCTTTAAAATGGGAATGGCAATCCCTATTTATACTAGAGGCTACGGGTTCACGTTCCATGAATCGTGCCTCTACCCATAATAAGGTTTATATACAAAACAATAATGGGTATTGAAGAGGACCATTAAGCATATTTACACCGTATCGGTAACGCTTGACTCAGCCCGTAACGGTAGACAGTTAGGCTCTCCTCCGGAGCTATTCTAACGACCTACCGAGACTGGCGCTTCCTCCGGTACCATGGTATTACCACCGGTGGTAGCTATGCTGACTCACCTTATGACTTATCCCTTATGCCACGTGTCTTCATTGCATTGACACAACTGTATCATATGTACTTTGCCCAATACAGGCATTTTAGAGTAGGAAATTATACTTTTTTTCCAGAAAAAAGAAGTTGTGAGTGTTTTATACGTGGAGGAAGAGTTTTTCTCAATTTTTTTGTTTGTAAAAATAAGATTTGTGAGTGTTTTATTAGTGGAAGAAGCGTTTTTTCTTTTTAGTAAAACTTCAGCCATAATTTCAAAGAATAGTTCTTGAAAACAATTTGTTTTGCTAAAAAAACCTTTAAAACTTGAATTTACTTGCAAGATTTTGTGAAGATTTGATGGACCAATATCACCTGAAATTTTTGCTCCGGATTGCAAATTAATGACACGTAAGTGAGAGATTTCTGTTGAAAAAGGAGATAATTTATAGTGTTATGCTATTCTCATCATATGTCATTAATCTCATATTCATTGTTGCTCCTGTCTTGTGTTGCAAATGGTACCATCTTAGTGCCAGAGCCTGGAGGAAAAAATTGATAACTTCATATGATCCAATATTATCATCATTCCAGCACCATATATTACCAAAAATAGCCAGCTGTCCTGTCTGGTTTATGCGATATTTTAAAGCCTCAATTATGTTTATGATTTGTTTGTATGTTAATTAGTAGTTTCACCTGATGAGAACTGATGACCTAACAAATCTTTATATTATGTGGGACCATCTTATTCTGTTGCAAATGGTACCATCTGATTAAACCGCATCCATCAAGTCCTATAATGGCAAGAAATAGGAGTGTAAATAATTGGGTTGATGAAATGTACTAACCTTTAACAAAATGGTATAATTACCTAAAGCTTGATTTGATCAAAATGGATCGGATTAAGATGGTGGAGCAACTGTTACAAGTATACAGATTAAAAGTAGTACTTAATACCTAGTATAATTAGTAATGATTGCACGAAGGATATAGTCATGTGATAGAATATATGAGTCCACCTAACAGTATAGAGTGTTCCTTAAGTACGACAGAAATTAAATAACACAAGACATTTAAGTGGAAAACTCATTGCTCAAGGGATTAAAACCACGACCTATCAAAGTACGATTTCCTCAAACTTCACTATAAATAAGCAACTTCAAATTACAACCTAGGAATTAAACTCTTAATCCCTCTTCCTTACAACAACTCTACTGCAAGATCTTCACAATAACTCTATTGTAAACAACACACCTTCACTAACTCTAGCCAATGAACAACACAAAATGGTTGAGAATCTATCCTACTTAGGACTTCTTAAAAGCGGTGTAGGAATATAATGTTAAAGAACAAAAGACAAAGACTCAACAACTTAAAGGACTTAAAGACATCTACGGTGATTAGAGAACTGATCCTTCAGATGTTGCAGCTTTGTTCTTGATGAGCACTCTGAGAGCAGCAGCGGCTAGCACTTTGTGAGAAAGTGATTTTTGTTTTTCAAAGTGTTAGGTTTTCACTTGTAACATATTGTTTATATAAGAGAGCATGTGAGATGATATGAAAGGGACATTTCATCTTGTTTTGGCCACTAGCATGCTGCAGCTGTTCTGCTGTACTGCTGCTAGTCGATACAGTGCAACAACTTTACAGCTGTAGAGTTGACTCTGCAACGGCTAAAGGACCTGATCCCATCTGGTCCCTTTAAACGCATATATGGTTCCTTTAAACGCATATCTGGTTTCTCGTTTGTCAAATCATCAAAATATAAAATGACATAACTTATCATCTTGAAATGCATGTTCTGAGGTTTGGGTATAGTATCGAGATGTTAAAACGTTCAAATTAATGGGTGCTAGTATATTTTCTTTTTATCTATTGCAATAGAGAACTCTTATTTTTGCGGTGCGTTTCAAGATTTAGTAGGAAAGCTACCTACGGTGCACCCAAACATATTGTAGAACTTTTTGATGCTAATATATTCATAGCCGATCCTTAAGAGGTCAGAAATGAATTTGAACCTTCTGTCATCTGTTGCGTTTATCCATTTCCTTACAAGAAATGTTTCTCTTTATATATAATGGTGCAGTGATCAGAAATTTCACTAAGAAAGTCAAAATATAAACGAGTAAACATAAGAAAAACTTAAAGAGATTCAACTCTTTTTACATATCTACATAACTTAATTTTTCGACCAAGGAGAACAAGGCGCAGGACTCTGCCAAATTGCACAAATAAGTCTCGCACTAAGTACTGATGTCAACAGGTTCCTGACCGCTTGATGAATTTCGTAGTTATATATAATGTAATTTGACATGGTACCATATTTATCTCACAGCCAAATAAGACTTACACCACTAGAATTTGCTTGGAAATCTTTTGCAGATATGACGCCTGAAACGACATTGAATAATGGAAAAAGGGTCAAATATACTCTTATACTTTAGTTTATTGGCTAACTTTACCCTTCGTTAGCCAAAGTAGTCAAATATACCCCTCCGTTAGCCAAAGTATAGACATATACCCTTGAGTGGATGAAAATTCTAATACGGTCAAAATGACCCATTTAACAAAAATTACCCATGCTCCATAAGTTAGATCCGACCCGACCAAAAAAATAATTTCACCCTATAAGTTTGATGCTTAAAGTAGGTAAAACACAGTTAAGAGTTCATCAATATAGTTTTCTTTCATTGGGGAACTTTACACTTTGTAACTCACAAGCACTGTGTTAGTGCTTGGCTATTGACATCTATAAAATCATTGTTGTTTCCAAAAATAACAAAGAGCAGGTGGTAGTTGCTACATGTATTGCCTCATAATTTTTTTTTTTCATAGAAGTTTATGGCTTTTACAGAAGATGTTGCAATGAAAGAAGAGTAGTTCCTATCCATATCAGCTATACTTGTTTAATTATCAGCAATAAAGTATCTTATGTGTTTGTTCTTTTTCCCTTATTTTATTTCTTATTCTTTGAGCATGGTAATATTCTCTAATAGTGCAAACTTCCTGGAAGTTGTTCTCGGTTTAGTGAAGGATTAGAAAGAGTGAAACGTCTGGATGAGACACTTGACATGCAAGGCCATTGATTTAACTTTAATGCGTATACTATATCGTAGAGCTTATATCTTGCAATCCTGACAAGTCAAATGTATGTTGCATTTTCTGTAAAATCAGCAATTAGAAACACAATTGCACCTCCTCTATGACGAACAACTATTTTGCGACATCTCGTGAGCAATGGAAGAGAAAACTTGAAAAGAGGGAAAGAAAATTATGCAACCACTTGAGCAATGAAGAGAAAAATTGAAGAGAGGGACAGATTTGTGTCAGATTGAAGAATAGAAGCGTAGAGGGGTATATTCGGGTGGGGTGAAATTATTTTTGGGTCGGGGGGGGGGGGGGTCTAACTTATGAGGCATGGGTAATTTTAGTTAAACGGGTAATTTTGACTGATTTGGAGATTTCCATCCACTCAAGGATATATGTGTATACTTTGGCTAACGAAAGTGTATATTTGATTACTTTGGCTAACAGAAGACAAAATTAGCCAATAAATTAAAGTACAAAATTATCCAATAAATTAAAGTAGAGAGGTATATTTGATCCTTTTTTTTTTTAAACCAAGTCACAATTTTATTACCACTTTGTCAAAAAGTTATAGTTTGTAGAGGGAGGGGATAGCCTGGCCCTCTAGAACACTTTGTGGGTCTGATGCAAGCAATCAGTCCCTCTAATTTGAGGAAAATGAGCCTAAGCAACATCAGATCCAACCCTACAGTGGTAATAAAGCTAAAAAGGTCATGGTGGCTCCAATCTAAGCACACCCGATCTTTTTCTCCTGACTCGAAAGGTTGGTAGTTGCCATCTATCGACGTTAAGTAAACCTTTGATTTGTCTTGGCATTATATCAAAACTAGTGTAGATGTGTGTCTCTTGCAGTTGATGACTTAAAGAAGCTAACTTGTCCACAACTTGATTGGCTTCCCGAAAGCAATGTTGGATGGTAATTCCTCTCCCCTGAATCAGCGTTTGGATCTTTGAGATTGTTTCAGCAATTCTCCATGGAACTGTCCAGTCTCCTTGAGTGCATTTCTGTAAGAGTAAAGAGTCAGTTTCTCCCACAATGAACGACATACCCTGCTCTATACACCATTGCAGTCCAAACAACAAAGCATGAGCCTCCGCCCAGTTGCTATTTCCTTGGCTAAGTGGAAGGCTGTAGGCCATCAAAGTTTTTCCAGTATAGTCCCTCACTACTCCTCCTCCTCCACAATTGCCATTTATGCAGCTTCCATCATTGTTGACTTTGACAAAAGGGATAGATGGCTTCATCCATACCACTCTTTTGTAGCATATTTCCACTAGTTTGAGGTCAAACAGCTTGCAAATGTCCTCCCAAGTGTTCCCCACTGCAACCCCTTTGAAACGAGCTTTCATAATTTGCACAATGTTAAAAGTAATTAAACTTTTAGACCTCAGAACTGCAGGTTTTTCATTGCCAAACTTGCTAGCACATCTCGACCTCCACAACTCCCAAATGATGATAAGAGCCATGATCTTGCACACATACGAAGCTATAGAGTTTTTGTTCTTAAATTTCCAGCAGTAGGAGAGCATAGTTCTTAGATTTAAACTGGTAAAAGGGATCCCTATCCTACCAGCAAAAATACTACACAGTTTTTGGGCAAATTGACCCCTATAAAACAAATGCTCACAATATTCCTCTCCGGTGGTCATGGAAGGTTCAGGACAGCAAGAGCAAGTAGTACTCAAGTCAATTCCAAATCTTCGAATGTTGTCAACTGTTGCCACCCTGTTGTGGGCTGCTCTCCATGTCATAAAGGTCATTTTGAAGGGCACATCCTTGTGCCAGATGCTCTTGTCAAAAGCTGTAACCTCATTTCTCTGTCTCAAGCACTCCCAAGCAGAGGAGACTGAAAATTTTCCATTCGTGCTCGGAGTCCATACTGCTGTGTCATCTAATTCCCGGTTAAGAATAATGTGGACAGATTTCACCAAGTTCTTGACTGCATCTGGGGGGGGAACCCTGAGCACTGCCCAGACCCATTCACCATTTCTAAGCACTTCACATACTCTAGTGTTGTCGTATTCAGCATCATCAGGTAGGCTACTACAGAGGGGACCGAAATTGGTCCAATTATCATACCAGAAACTTAGATTTCCCCTTCCCACTTTCCACAGGATATGTTGCTCTACATTAAATTTGATCTTACACATAGCTTGCTAACTGTGGGATTGGCCAGTAACCCATTTCCTGAATACAAGATGATTAATGCTACCATACTTTGCCTTGCAAAATTGAGACAAAAAAGAGTTAGTAGTCCTGAGTTTCCACCATTGCTTGGCTGTGAATGCTTTGCAAATGTCATCAACTCTCCTAAAATTAGCATCACCCTCATCATAGGGGAAGACAAAGCTTATTCCAGGCTATCCAGTGTTGTCTAGTATTGTTGTCTTGCCCAAACCAGAAGAACCTAGCTAGGTATCTTTCAATGGCTCCTTTAGTGGGATGAACAACAGATAAAGTATGAATGTTCAAGGCCAGAAGGACATGTCTGATGAGAACCGCTTTCCCCCCAGTTGATAGAAACTTCAAGTGCCAACCTCTGACCCTATTGATGACTTTGGAGACCATGGCAGAGAAATACTCATTCTTTTTTCTCCCTGAGTACAATGGGCAACCAAGGTATTTAATGGGCAGTGACTCATACTTCATTCCTGTGAGAGTCTTCAGCCTACTGATGGTTTCCAGATCAGTCTTGATAGCAACAGAGAAGCTACATTTTGCCTTGTTGATCTTTTGCCCTGATATAGCCTCATACTTTGCCAAGGTTTTAAGCATCAGTCTTATAGAAGTTCTACCACCATTGCAAAACAAAATGATATCATCTGCAAATGCAAGGTGGTTAATTTGTGGTCCCTGATTGCTCATGGTGAAGCCAATAAATCTCCTGTTGCTGTTCAACTGGTTAAGGGATTGAGAAAGTAACTCTGATGTTAAAACAAAAAGGGAAGGGGAGAGGGGATCCCCTTGCCTTAAACCTCTTCCTGATTGGAAAAAACCATGTCTTCCACCATTTACAATCACAGAGTACCAATTGTTTGAAATGAATCTGAACACAATATCCACCCATCTTTCATCAAAGCCCATTTTCCTTAGCATGTTACAGAGGAAGGACCAGGACACCCTATCATAGGCCTTAGCCATGTCAAGTTTCATCAGAATATTTTCCCCATCCACTGGTTTCCCAATATCATTAACAATTTCCTGGGCAAGGATAGTGTTTTCAGTAATTTCTCTCTCTTTCACAAAACCACTTTGATTAGGAGAGATAATCCTAGGAAGCAAACCACTTAGTCTAGCAGTAAGGAGTTTAGAAATGATTTTGGAGGACACATTGCAAAGACTAATAGGCCTTATGTCAGTAAAGTGTTGGGGGAATTCCACTTTAGGAACCATGACTAAGCAAGTATGGGTGAAAAACTTAGGAAGAGTAGATCCTTCAAAAAAGGCTTTAACTGCAAGAAAAACATCTTCAGCAATAACAGGCCATGAACTCTGGTAGAACTTGCCACTTAGTCCATCCGGACCAGGGGCACTATCTGGATCAAGTTGGAAAACAATCTCCTTAATCTCTTCTCTGGAGGGAATGGCATTCAAAAATCTATTATCTTCATCAGAAACTACACTTTGGATAACATTCAAAGAGGTGGGTTCATCAGTGGTTGGTTCAGGTGAGAAGAGCTTCTGAAAAAAAAAACCACTGCTGCTTCTGCAATAGCAGCAGTTCCTTCAAATAGATTATCATCTTCATCTCTAATCTTTTGGATGTTTAACCTCTTCCTCCGCCCTTTGATTGTCCCATGAAAGAATTCCGAGTTGGTATTTCCTTTAGAAAGCCACCTAACTCTTGCCTTTTGCCTTAGTATAGAGTCTTGGAGAATCAGAAACCTGGAAAATTCAGCTCTGGCCCTAGAAAGTTGCATTCTACTTTCAGAAGAGGCATCCAAGATCATGGCCTCCTCTAAACTTCTAATCAAGATTTCAAGTCTCTTGGGCTCTTCATAGATGTCCCCAAATGCTATCCTCGACCACGCACTTAACCTGGAGCAAACATTTTTAATCTTCTGATGGAGGGCCTGAAGGGGATTCCCAGTTGCATTGATCTCCCAAGCCTCTTTGACAATAGATAAATAATCTTCATGTTCAGTCCAGATATTTAAAAACTTGAAATACTTGATAAAATTCATCTCCTCAGTGCCAGCATGAATAAGAAGGGGGGCATGATCAGATCCTGTCCTAGACAAGTGGGTAACCAAAGTTGAGCCAAACGTATCAAACCATTCAGAGTTGTAAACCAGCCTATCGAGCCTCTCCCAAATGGTGTTAGGAGGATCCCTGTTGTCGCACCAAGTGAAATTAGAACCAAAGAATCCTGCATCCTGCAGACCACAATCAGCTAGACAAGAGAGAAATTTAACACAGTCTTCAATTCTAAAAGGTCTCCCCCCTTGTTTCTCTTCACAACATGTAATCACATTAAAGTCACCAACTACCCCCCAGGGGCCTTGGATTCTTTCAGCAGTGTTTCTTAGGTCATCCCACAGTTCCATTCTAAGAGCTTCATCACACTTTCCATAGACAACAGTGATGTAAAAAGGGTTCGGATTGTTCAAGTGAAGTAGTTTCAGTAGAACTTGTTGGTCTTTGTCCTCAAGAATGTCAATGGTGAAGTCCGGATTCCATAGAACCCAAATTTTATTTGAACAATTAGAAAATGCAAAAGGGAAGTCAAGTGCCCTTTTGAATCTATATATCTTTTCTGCTCCAGCCATAGGTTCTTGGAGGATTAGTAAGGAAAGCTTGTGTTGTTTCTTTAGGAGTTTGATTCTTTCAGTTGCTCCTTGGGACCCAATGCCCCTCACATTCCATGAAATTGTATCAATCACGGGAAACATTCGAGGAGAAAGTTTTTGAGCCTTTTTTCAAAGCTTTTTGCATCACATCTCCGGAGCTGGACAGACCCCTGGGTGATAAGTTGTTAAAGAATGCCACATTATATTGGACTTTGTTAGTAGAATTCTCCTGTAACACACTATCAGAAGGTTCAAATCCTCCAAAGTCATGATAATCATCAGATTTAGAAGATTCAAACTCATCAGAATCGTCTTCCATGAGTACATCCGAATTAACCAAGTTGAGAGGTCTCGTGGGCCCTATCTCAGTACTAATAGGGGCAAGATCAAGTCCTCCTGGGTCTATCAAGGCTATATCAGAGAAGGCAGGGATATCTTCCCAAGTCTGAGAATTCAATAGGCAAAGTTTACCTTCTTCTCCTTTCTCAATACTTTTCCTGATAGCAATGATGTTCTCCAGATCCGGGTCCAAACCAAAATGACGGGGAGGGGGGAGATTACCAGTGGGAGGGGTATTCCCTTTCCCTATAATGAGCTCAGGTGGAACATTCACGTAGAGGTGAATTTCTTTCTTTTAGGGGCAGCATTCAAAAGAGATACTTTCACTGTAGACTGGACTTGACTTAAAGTACTCTCCCAGATATCTGGATGATCCACAACCTCTGGAAAATCAGTAACCTTTCCCTGTTTCACCTTAGTAGCTGTTTTGGTACCTTTCAGTACTCTAGACTTCTTAGCCTTCTTCTCCAAGTTCTTCTTTCTGTCTTGTGTTCCCCCTTTACTAAGGCCCACCTGTTGGCGTGAAAGGTTTTGCACTCTAGTCCCTAAGCTCGATAGGACTTCAACTTCCGTATTAATCTTATCCCCCTGCTCAGCGTGAGAGACAATAGCCAAATTTTGCCCTCTAGTCGTCATGTTATGAGAGTTCCCTCCTCCAGGCTGAACTAAAGGCATCCACTGCTTACTTGGATGGTCTTGTTTCGGGGCGTTTGGAACATATTTGGCAAGGTTGCCTATCCCCTTACCTTTTTTCCTCTTCACATCCTGCCATCCCTCATTGTCTTGCCCGTTAGTAATAGCTTCCACCATAACCTAGTCTAAAGGTGGGATGGAATAGACCGGGGCCTCAAGAGTAACAACTGGAGTATTAATGACACTCATGGCGTTCTGATTTTCATTGGCTTTGTTCACAGGAGGCTTTCTCTTTGGGATGGTATTAACCCCAGGGAACATTGCTCCCCATGTGTTCAAACCCCCCCTTTTGAGCTCAGGGTGTTGAATTCTGCACTTGTAGTCTTCATGCCCCTTCTTCTTACAATGGAAACAATAGGGTGGAATAACTTCATATTCGACACCTTGAGTGATATTGACTAAAGAGCCATTTTTCTTTCTAATCTCCAGTAGAATTTCACTAATCAAAGGTTTGGCTAAATCAATTTCGACTCTGATTTTAGCTGTTGTTGGTCTAGTTTTGGACAGAGTAGCTTTGTCCATGGACAGAGGAGTTCCAACAGGTTCAATAATTCTACATATAGCAGCCCATTCAAAATAATGCCAAGGTAAATCTGGCAAGTTGACCCACACAGGAGCCAAAGAGGATTTAACTTCCGGTTTGAAATCGGGGGACCATTTTTGGAATTTCATGACATGGTTCCCAAATTGAATGAAGTTCCTGCCAGAGACCTTTAAGTGATCTTCCTCAAAGTCAAAATCAATAAACACATGAAAGAGGTCAAAGGCGCCAATCCTAATCTTCCCCTTGCTTTGGATGAGTTTAGTAAATTCCTCTCTTATCACATCAACGGCGGGTCTAGTCTTTGTGAATCTACCAACAATGGTCCATTTGCACGTTTCAGCTAGTAGATCATTTTCCTCCTCTGTGAAGATGACAACTGGTTTCCCTTGGAGCATTTCAAATGGGCGAGGGAGGAGTCTGACTCTACTCGGGATCGAGGTGGGTTCCCTAGAGTCAAGGGCGCCTTTATAAGAGTTGCTCTGAACAGCGGTAGGATGGGTCGGAGGAGTCAGCGAAGATGACGGTTGAAGAGATGAGAGAGACTGGTTCGGTTTTGATGAGTTGTTCTGACCATTGGTGGGGTGAGGCGGGTAAGTCAGAGAAGATTACGGTTGAAGAACTGAGGGTGGGTGGGTCGGTTTTGGCGAGTTTTTTGGGAGAAGATTTGGATCTGGATCTAGGGGTTTTGAGAAGGGGGGTTTTGGAGCGTGGGGGTGAGGTTTCCCTGTGCCAAGTGGAGAATTATGGGATTTTTGGAATCCATAAGTGGAAGCAAGGGGGGGCCAAGGATCTTTAATGGGGGGACCATTAACAAAAGTGGGTGTGGAGGGGAATAAAGAAATATTTGAAGATTGTAAGGAAGTGGGGTTGGAAATTAATGAAGGTTGTTGTTCTTTGGGAAACATCTGATTTATTGTTGCTGCCGACATCGATGTTAGTGGTCGGAGAGATTTACTTTTTGGGAAGAGAAGAGAGGAGGGAATTTGTGTTGGCGCGTGTGGCGCGTTCTCTTACTTGGTCTTAGCCATGGTTCTTTGTTTTTCAGTAGGTTCAGAACATATTATGGTGGTGGTCATGCTCCCACATTGAGGCCTAGCAAGAAGAGGCTTGCTGCAATTTTGTCCATATTTGATCCTTTTCCCTTGAATAACTTATGAATGAATAAGCTGCATGATATGAGACGGAAAACAAAGAAAATGGAAGATTGGTTAATGATCGGTCGACACGCTATAAGTAGAAAAATCCAAAATGATTTTGTCACACCTTATACCTACCAATACCATTTCTTTAATACTTAGGTGGTGAATTCAGGATTTCAAAAGGACGAGTTTACCTTAGATTTTTTTTTTAAAAGACACAAAAGTATATTTAGTAGGATTCGATCCCACAACCTTAAGGGATTAAAGATAGCAGTTAGCCAGTGCTCCATTTAGTCTAGTTTGAGCATGTGTTCCTTTAGTTAATATTAGATATATTTTACGGATTATATACGTAATATATTGAGTTTAGTCGGGTGACCATATGTTTACGTGATCCATTTTTTATACCTGGATTCGCCCCTGCTCTTCTGTTCCTATTTATATGAGGATGTTTGATTGAGTACAAAATTTAAAAGAAAATAAAAATTTTGATCTCTAATCTAAAACAAGCTATTGAAATTTCTATGGCTACAAATCATCTTACAAGTCTCACCAAGGGAAAAATAATAAGTATACAATTAAATTATTATTACTAAATATAAAAAGATTGACTAAAAAAGAAATGTCACATAAATCGGGAAGAAGAAAATAGTAAATACTCGCTCTGATTCAATTTATATGACGATATTTCATTTTTAGTCATTTTTATAGAGATAAATGTTATGGTAATTTTAAGATCATAACTTTGAACTCATATGCAGCATTAGGCTCATAAAGGAAAATCAATTCATTGAAGGACCGGATGCATAACGACATCGATTTGAGGGTACTGTTGTTTACTTTCGTAATGGCAGGGGCATAAATAGTCCAACTTATATCAGAGAACAAACTATGTAAATGAAAGTAGAAGAATATTTTTGACCTTTTTCCCTAAAAAATAACGGGGGGGGGGGAGCGAGGGGTTGGGGGGGGGGGGGGTAGGGGGAAGAGAAGAGAGAGCAGTATTAGAATCAAAACAATAAAGAGTCACCATTTCGTTCATGATCATAATAAAAGTTAGAAAAGACCAGCTGCTCTTTCATCATATCCTCTCCCTTAAAGAAGCTAAAGGTAAATACCGAAAAATCTCACTAGTCCAAAGTCATACATTTCTCCTTAACTTGATCATTACATCTATATTAATATAATTGAAGCACTAAAATAACACAGCTCTGAGGTAATTACTGAACATATTAAATTGCAATAAACCTAAAATAATTATACACAACCAGTTAAACAAAAAAGTAGAAGGGAAAAAGAAAGAGGAGAGGAAGAAGAGAGATTGTTTCTTTGGTTTTACTTCAATTTTGCCTGTACATGTAGAGATGTCTTTGGCCTCTGCAACATCAATTATTAAGCAGATTAGCACAATAGCAGTCAACAACACAATTATCAAATATATGAGTTGTTTTTGGATTAGGACCATGAGTGATCACACATGTATACTCCTCAGAACTCTCCATTTCCTTCAAACTCAGTCCTTCTGCAATACCCCTTGATGAATCTTTTTCTTCTTTTACAGTTCCAAATGCTAAAAGTTGAGAATCCCTAGTCTTGATACCAAAATCTGTTGGGGAATTTGGAGACTCAACATAAGTATTTTGAACTTTAAGCTCTGTTCCAAACAGAACCATTTTGCAATTTGCCTTTGAACAAGGAGTGTTAGTGCTTTCTTGATTCTCAATAGGGTCCACCAAAACAAGTTTAATACCTTCTGATTCCAACTTATGCTTTTTGTCCATATAAGTGGCTGAATTTGTGCTGCTTCTGTCATACCCAAAAGGGTTACCAAGATTGAACATTTGCTTGGCATCAAGAATGGACTTTGGGCTAATTTCAGAGTCAACATCAGATAGGCTTCCAGTCAAAAGGCCATTGAAAAATCTTGGAGAAGCTAAGAATTGTGAAATGGGGTTGTTGTTTGTATTGTTTTTGATATGAGAAGGAAAGGATTTGTTTTCAGCCATGTGACTTTGTTTGCTGCTCACTGCTCTTCTTGAATTGTTCCTCAACATCACTAATACATTAGTAACAACTTTCTCAGAAGCAAAAAAAAAATGAGGACTTTAATAGAATATGGATAAGCTAAAGAGTGCAAAAAGAAGAACAGGGTGACAACAATTTTGCAAAAAATAAAAGGCTGCCTCAAAGACTAGAACTATATATGCTCCATCCTCAAAGTGCTAATAATCCAGTGAAAAAAGAGTTCAATATCCCCTAATGATTAATGGGTAATGGATAAGTTCAACTACAAGATAGACTAGGGGCCTTGTTCTATTTGCTCTTTTTAGGGTGAACTTTTAGGAAAGAAATGAAGAAGTTCTTTTGAACAACTTTAGTTTATGTACTTGATATTCTATGAGCCTCACTCTGGTAATAAAGTGAATCTGGGGAGTTTTAATGGTGATCTAAGTTTTGTCCTTTTCATTGAAATTGAAAGGAATGCGAGGGGCCATTGAATTAAAATTAAAATAATACTCCCTCTGTCCAACGTCACATTTTTTGTTTTGTTAATCAGTATCAAAAGAAATGACTTTTTTAATATTTAGTCTCTATGGTTAATTTTACTTGTCATGTCATGTTTTTTTAACATTTTTTAAGAAAATATTAATTAAAAAGATAATTTAATTAATTTAATGCTACCTTTTTTTTTACCACATTAATTTTCTCCAACATTTATTGAGTAAGGGCCAAAAGTACTTAATTATATCTTAATTTTCTAAAAAGAAAACTTTTTTGGATCACTTATTTTTAATAAGGACGACAAGTAAAATGGACCGAGGAGAATAATATTTTTAAGTCTAAGCTTATCATTTTATTCTTCATCAGATATTTTATAACGACAAAAATATAACTTATTTTAGACATTAATTCTAAAGTTTTTTTTTATTTTTAAATTTCATGCCTAATCAAATAACTTCACGCAATTAAGACGAGGTGAATAATAATGCAAATGCATATTTTCTCTTTCTCAAGCCCCACAATTGAATAGCCCATCTCTCACCCTTTCAACCTTCTTACATCTCTTGGGCGCACGCACTTGGAGGTGAATATTTCGTTCCCAAAAGAGTCCGTTATATATTTAGAGTAAGAGTTCATTCTGCAAACCAACATTTAAAATGTAAAGACAAAACCAATAATGTTCTAGAAGAAAATAAAAGACACTATTAAGATTAATGTCATTGAAAAACTATAATTAAAGTAAAGCAGATCAAGTTTATAGTAATTGGCTCTCACATCTTCACCTAGAATTCAATTCAATCGTATCCATGTCAAGAATAACAGGCAGTCATCACATAATCCATGTAGATATGTGATAAGAAATTTTACCTTCTTAAGGACCAATACTCAACCTAGCCGCTGGTACTAAGAGTAAAAGTTGGTTGTTTAAGATATATTTACAATTCAAAGAACTCCGGTGTTTCTACCAAATAAAAACTTATAACATAAAAAACACCAGATTGCAATCAAAGCACTTAAGGAGAAAAATAAAAAAGCAAACAACATAACAGCAGATTAACCAGGTCCATTACAATGAAGAAAAAGATAAATATATGATCCAAAAAGATATACATGTACAGAAAAATAGGTTGATAAATTAAATTGTAATATAGATATGTATTTTTTTAATAGTAAAATCACCCTAAGTCAATAGCCAAAAATTAAGGATGAAGGAAAGAATATAAAGTAGAATAGAATAATAGACGAAAGAATAGCTCGATTTTGACTTTGTACACAACATTTAAGGGAATAATTTTTCATGAATTGTAGCAAGAAAATTTTGAACTGCAAAAGAAAACTGCGTAGAACAAATCTTGAATTGATTATGAGCCCGTTTGGATTGGCTTATAAGTTGCTTATAAGCTGTTTTCAATTTTTTTGAGTGTTTGACTGGCCAACTTAAAGTCATTTTGTGCTTAAAATAAGCTCAAAAAAATAATTGGGCCAATTTGAATTATCTTATCTAAAGCAATTTATAATAAGTCAAAAAAAATAAATTAAATTACCCCAATTTTTTTTTTTTAACTTATAAGCTGTTTGCAGCTTATAAGCATAAGCCCATCCAAACAGGCTCACACACATTTTTGAAGAAAAAGGAACAGAAGCAAAGGCATTGATTTTTTCTTTTAAATTTGTACAAAAATCTTAAATCATTTCGATTTTACTAAATTGTAAATCTTGTTAAAGCATTGATAAGTAGACAATGACATGGCGTTATCAATAATGTCTTCCTTGGGGATTTTTGGAAATCCGCGACTTAAATAGCACAAAAAAAAAAGAATATAAGTAGTATTCACGCACGAAATTCGTGCGTGAAAGGACCAAACTGCAAAAACACAGTTTTGGCCTTTCACGCACGAATTTCGTGCGTGAATGGGGTCACCAAAAAAAAAAAAAGAGAACATTAGTAATCATGCACTAATTTTGTGCGTTAATGTTGGAACTTTTTTTTTTTTTTTTTTTTTTTTGCGTTACCTTTCCAATCACGTTTTTTTTCCATACTTTGGGCAAAGATTAGTCATGTTTTAAAATCCCAAAATATCAATATTTTATATAAAACTTAATATTTTTTTTTTGCGTACAATAATGTCGACTCATTACATGAAGTCCACCTAAACGTTTGGATCATCGTTTTAGGGGTTCTAAAGTGCCCCAAAGCAAGTTTTGAAACTTGTAATATTTATAGGGTTTTGATTTAAGTGTTTTATTATATTTGAATGTACAAATTTAAATATTTGATTTAATAATAATTCATCCAATACGAGAGGTCTATACTAATTAAAAAATAATTCATTCCATTTAATTACAATACAATTGATTCAAATATAATAAAACACTTAAATCAAAACCCTATAAATATTACAAGTTTCAAAACTTGCTTTGGGGCACTTTAGAACCCCTAAAACGACGATCCAAACGTTTAGGTGGACTTCATGTAATGAGCCGACATTATTGTACGCAAAAAAAAAAATATTAAGTTTTATATAAAATATTGATATTTTGGGATTTTAAAACATGACTAATCTTTGCCTAAAGTTTGAAAAAAAACGTGATTGGAAAGGTAATGCAAAAAAAAAAAAAGCTCCAACATTAACGCACAAAATTAGTGCATGATTACTAATGTTCTCTTTTTTTTTTTGGTGACCCCATTCACGCACGAAATTCGTGCGTGAAAGGCCAAAACTGTGTTTTTGCAGTTTGGTCCTTTCACGCACGAATTTCGTGCGTGAATACTACTTATGTTTTTTTTTTTTTATACTAGTTTGGTTTAATTTTTTTTTTTGTGCTATTTAAGTCGCGGACTCAGATTTTTGGTCTTTGACCCACGTGGGTCTTTGCCCCACTTAACTTGGCCATTTTATGGATAGCGTGTTCCAGTAAGAAACACTCATTTGATTGAAGGAAAAAGAAAACACTGGTTTTATGTCACGAAAAGAAAATTTTAGCAAGGAAGATTTGCACAAATGAGATGATTTGACACCTCTATTGGTATTACGTTCCTATTTAAGAAAGTTTTATAAACGCTTGTTGAATTGTTCAAAGTTATGCTAGGCTGGCCATAACTTTGGTACTTTATTCATTTAACATATATTGTTAAATTATTCATAAGTCTTTTGAGATTGATAATTTTTTTTGTTGACAAGTTATACCGGATGGGCAAATTTTATCTTGTTCACAAATTATATTGGATAGAGCATAATTTTAGTAATATCTTCATTGTGTCTATTTTGTTAAATTGTTCACAAATCTTGCATGTGCTATTCAATTATTCACAAAGTTTGTTGGATTGGCAACACTTGGTACTATTTTCATTCAATCTATGTTATTAAGTTGTTCACAAATTTTATCAAACCGACAACTCCTGCCTATAGTGCTTGTTAGACCAACTATGTTGTACGGGCAGTAGAGTGTTGGTGAGTCAAGAACTCAGACATCCACCAGATGAAAATAACTGAAATGAGGATGCTTAGATGACTGTGTAGGCATATTAGATGAGACAAGGTTAAGAACGAGGATATACGAGGCAAGGTGGGCATGGCCCCGTGGATGATAAGATGCAGGAAACAAGGCTAAGATAGTTCGGACATGTGAAGTGATAGAACCTATGAGTTCACCCTTTCTGAGCTCACCACCTAAAAGTTCACCAAAACAGTATAAGGGACTTGTTCCCTAAGCTGTTTTTACAGATAATGATGGAAAGTAAACAAGACAAGATATTTACGTGAAAAACTCCTTGCTCAAGAGATTAAAAACCACGACCTACCCCAGTAGGATTTCCAACTTCACTAAACAGAGCAATGTTCAGATTACAACCTATTGCAACCTAGGAATTAAACTATTAATTCCTCTCCCATATAATGTCCCTATTGTAAGCAACTCTCAACTACCACTAGCCAAGCAAACTAATACACCTTGCCTATCCCTAGAAAAGTGTACCACTCAAAAGTTAAGTAGGTGAACAACCCACAAACAATTTCTGAGAATTCAAACTAATACACCCAGACTAACTCTGGCCTAGTGTACCACTCGAAAGCTTGCAAAGATAAACTTCTTACAAGCAACCCTCTTAAAACTTAAGCACCTATAAACAACTTAATAAAAGAGAAGAGTAGGTTACAATTTATGGAACAAAAGACAAAGACTCTCAACAACCTAAGGACCTAAACCATCGATCTTCAGTGGGGGAACTGGTCCTTCTGATTGTTGGAGCTTTGTTCTTGAGAGCACCTTGAGAGGGGTGCTGGCTGCACTTGAGAAAAATATAATTTTTAGATTTGCAAGTGTTAGGTCAAAAAAATCCCAACATGTTGTGTATATATGAGACCAAGGTAGAGAGCATGTGAGAAACATGTGATCATGGATGATAACTTTCCAAGAGCTATTAGTTCGTAGCACACATACAGTTGTGCTGCTGCAGCTCTGCTAGAACAATGCAACAACTTTACCAGCTGTCATGTTTCGTATAATGCCTAGGGGACTTGATCAAGAACCTGGTCCTTGGTGTGTTTGTCAAATCATCAAAACTACAACATATCATAGCTTATCATGAAGGGAAGGAGCGCAGATCTCTAGTGAGGAGGTGTGAGAGGTTGATATTATTAGGCCTACGGAGTGATTGAGGTAGACCGAGAAGAAGAATTGGGAAGAGGTAGTTTAGAACACTTTATCTATTATCTCTTCTCCTTACAAATAATAGTATTGGTACTCTACCGTTATCTTATTTCTTCAACAGTAGTACTACTGTAGTTACTTTTATGATTTCTGCCATCAATATTTTTCTTTTCTTTGATATTTTCACCTCACACTACTAAAAAAAACAGGTTTTACCGACCTAAAAAAATGGCTATTTCTGACCTTATGAGGTCGGTTTTGGCCAAAAACTGACCTCAAAACCGACCTCAAAATCAGGTGGGAAAATAGTGGTTCGGAATTATTACCGACCTCATGAGGTCGCAAAAAACCGACCTCATGAGGTCGATAATGTTTTTTTGCCGGGTATTAATTAAATAAAATACCGACCTCATTAGGTCGGTAAATTATATTAATTATATAATCATATGAGTTTATATGAATATATGATATATTTTGCATAAAACCGACCTCATGAGGTCGGTAATTTATTTAATTAATACCCGGCTAAAAACTTTACCGACCTCATGAGGTCGGTAATTTTCAATTTCTGGAAATATTTTGCAGAAAACAGACCTCATAAGGTCGGTAATTAGCCATATGTTGAATAATTTTGCAGAAAACCGACCTCATGAGGTCAGTAATTTGCAATTTCTGGGAAAATTTTCCAGAAAACCGACCTCATGAGGTGGGTAATTAGCAGTTTCTGGGTAAATTTTGCCCATTACCGACTTCATGAGGTCGGTATTCTGCAAAAAAATTTTGTAGCAACTACCTGTTATTCCAGCTGCCTCCCTGTCAAGATGAAAATAATTTTACTTTCAACTAAAACGAGCCCAAATAGCTGCCAACAATACACCAAACTACTATAAATACATAAAACAATAAGCTACTATTACAACACATATATTACAACCACCAAACCATCAAATTCAATTCGAAACTACTTCAAAGTTGAATAAAAACGTCAATCAAACATTCACAAGAGACATTAATTAAGCTACTTCAACCTTCGCAAACATCAAAACAACATTAAACTACTTCAACATTGGTAAACATCCACAAAACATTGAGGTATTAGCTTTGCCATGATTCTCATGCTCGACTAAGTGAGTGGTATTCTCTCGTAGACTGTTGGTTTGATTCGAGCACACAACCTTCATGTATGCTTATCAGGAAAAGATCAGATGCCTTTTGATTCCCTATCTCATGCTTTCCAAACTCGGACTGTGCTATCTACAGAAGAAGTTATCATGCAGCTTCCTTTCGGGTGATAACTTACGCTAGTTACCTGCAAGGGAGAAACAACTATTTGATCTCTTCATACATTAAAATTATCCCCTATTTGTTAAGTTTTGTATCATTCCTATGCATGTTGGAGCACTTGATAGATGAGTGAACATGTAACACCTGAAAATATTATGCACAAAGTTACCATTAATTTTTCTTCTTTAGGTCAGAAAGCTTCTACCATGGGATCAATAAATCATCAGACTGAACTTGAATATACTAGACCAGTGAGAAGGTTAAGAGAGCAGTAATGCATGATTATATTTCGTCTTTGGCCAGAAGGGATTTTCTTTTTGCTTCAGTATGTGGGTTTGTACCATTTTTAGACTATAACAACTTATTTACTTGTCAACCAGAAAACAATTCCAAAGGAAAGTAAGAAGAGGCTAACACAATCCATAATACAGTCAGTCCATGATACACAGCGTGCTGCAACTGAATACTGTTTCATAAGAATGCTAACAGTTTGAAATGGAGCTAACTGAGGGCTATATGTAGGGGCAAACAGATCTAGAGGCCTATCTGCAAGCACATATTGGATAAAGAACATTGGAAACAAACAAAAAGTAAAATCTTCTATCTCTAAAGCCTTTTTCCTTGTTTTAAATTTGACCCTTCTCTATTCTTTTCTTAGTGGGTGGTCTACCTTAGAATGTTGAACACTTTTACCTGTTTCAGTAAGAATAGCTTGAGTAGAAATATCTAAATCGTCAACAATATCTTACTGAAGCAGGCTAAATAGGCTCTTGTCAAAATTTTAATAATTGCCTCACTCAATTATTTTAAACTTTTGAACTCCTAAATCCATTACAAAAAATAAGAAAAAACAACAAATGACTTCCTCTTCTCTTTAGCTAGTGACAAAGTTTATATTTTGAAACAACTGGGATGTTATTGGAAGGTGCTTTGGTGGTTTGAACAATTACAACAACAACTACAACTATGCCTCAACCCCAAACTCAAGTTTGGACTGGTTATGAATCCTCACCGATCATATATTTCCATTTAAGCTAATCTCAGGCAATATTATACTGTGATTTGAATTATCTAAAGAAACAGTAATCTTCTAATGGGCTCTACAAATTTTACTAGAAGTGCATGATTACGATGAAGGTGAGATAGAAGGCTATCTGGTGTAACAGAAGTAAATAGCGCAAAAGAATATAATAAACCCAAATCAGGAGATTAAATTGGTATTTCCTAACTAATCAGGTTTGGGATTAAATAGCTATTGGGGATCCTCCAGGTTATTGATCATATTGTGTAGCTAGTCTGCTAGATGCATAAATACTTTACCACTAAATCACGCGCTCGGAAGCTGGACACAACTGACGCATCAACCAGATCCCAGAAGTAAATATAGCCATCTTCCGAGCCGCCAGCCACATGTGCATCACTGTTTGTAAGGCAGCAGTCTGTTTTGAAAGACTACAAGGAGAAACAGTAAAACAGAATAAGTTAGGGGCTATTACACCGCTTTACCTGGAAAGTATACAAAATCGAGAAAAGAAAAGGAGAACCACCAAAGTGCCAAAGCTGGGATCTTCTAGAAAACAGTTCCTATTTATTTCTCTACTTATTAAGTTACATTTTGTAACCGATAAAATAAATGATTGCTATTAGACCAATAGACCACCACTCAGAACCAGGTTTCCATGTATAAGGCCAATCACAGCATCCATTGCACCTTGAGGAACATTCCAATCTGCTTTGATGCTTAATAATCTAACAACAATAGACAATTGAGAGTGGGGACTCCCGTCATGTAAAGGCTTACTAGCCTTTTTCAACTGTTCAAAAAAAACGACTAGCTTCTTCACCATGGTTACCGGATTCAAAATCGGAATGCATCCCATAAGCATCTTGAACCATGTCGTGCCTCATGAGGTCGGTATATTTAATTTAACCCTATACTACAACTACCATAACCAGAAATAATCCCATGAAATGTGTATTACTAACATAATCCCATGAGATGTGTATCCCACAGATTGTGACAGTAAATGCTGTTGAGACAATCTCACAGCATAAGCGAATAGAGCAAAACCAAATAGACTACCCGGAACGGCGACAAATTAATTCCCTTCAAATTTATATTTCGAGAAACTTTACTTCAAAATACTAAGTGTTTGTAATTTTTTTGGGTTGTTGTGAAGTTGACAGTAGCAACGTGGCAAGTTTTTGTGCTAATCTATATTAATTAGAGCCTAATTAATATATAATATAGAATCCAAATTTGCCCTTATGGTTAGAAGTCTAGTTTTCGAGCCGAAATTGCAACTGCAACAACATGGATGACCTAACTTTTAACGGAGGGAAAAGTTAGACCATTTCGCATAGTTTAAGGGCAAATTTTGCCCTTTGCGCTTCTTACATTTATCCAAACTAGTGATGGGTAATGTCAATCGTTATACAATAAAAAGTGATTTGTAATGTCAACTTATACAACATATGCAGGTTTCAATAAATTCTGAATATTTCTAAATTTATAATGGCTCGTTAGAATGACAATAGAATTCTGAAGAATAACAAATACACATAGGAACCAAAACAGACTACTCAAATATGAACTTCTATTCAAACTAAAGACATAATAAAATGTAGAAGGGGAACAAAATGAGATTGAGAACCCATAGAAGGTGTGTTAAACACTTTAAGACACTAGAAATAGAGATCCCAAGAATGTCAATCAAGTCACAGATCGAAGTAGATGAATGCTGCATCAAAGATAAATAACAAGAGAACCAAACCACAAACAATGGGTGCAATCATTCAAACCAAGAAGGATCCAAAGTGAGTATTTTTAAGCAACTCCCCCAAGCTCATCAAAAGTAAGTCATTTTAAGTGACTCCTCCAAGCTCATCTAAAGTATCAAATGAATTGGCCAAAATCAAGTAAACTTATGCAGTAAGACGAAAAAAAAGGCATTATACTGTCAGTTAATTAACATTTGTATTTATTGAACAAATGCACTCGAGAAATGAAAACCCAACATAACACACAACCATCAATTAGAAAATAGAGCTAAAAAATTAACAATAAAACTTTTTCTTCGAGCAAAATTGCAAATAAGAAATCATATAATTAATTAGAGGGATACTTACCGGTGCAAATAGGAGAAGATGTTTAAACCCTAATTCAGGTAATAGATTTGACAGAACAAAGGAGTTTTTTTGGTGAGTGGTGACGGCGGAGACGGCGATAGGGACGACTGACGATGGGCGAAGGACAGTCACCGGAGATGGGCGACGGCTGATGAGTAGGGAGAGCGAGAAAACGTTGATGGGAGAGAGAGAGAGAGAGAGAGTGAGTTTGAGGGGAGAGAGAGTGTAAATTGAGAAATGGGGAAAAATTTGAGTGATGTGTGATATTAATTTGAAAACGTGATAGGGAGAGAGAGAGAAGGGTTAGTTTGAGTCTGTTTTAATTTAATTTATTTGTCCAATTATACCGACCTCATGAGGTCGGTATATTTAATAAGTTTATTTTAAATTAAAAATAAAGTTATAATAGTTATCATGAAATAAATTCCCGACCTAGTGAGGTCGGTTTATTTTTAAAAAAATTAAAAAATAAATATTACGACTTTACCGACCTCATGAGGTCGGTTTTTTGAGGTCGGGAAAACCAGTTTTTTTAGTAGTGTCAACTTATTTATTCTTATATGTTTTTCAATCCATTTTATAAAACGGTTTTCTTGAGCTGAGAGTTTATCAGAAATAACCTCTCTACTCCACAAAGATAGAGATAACATTTGCGTACATCTCAACCTTCTCAGACCCCACTTGTGAGATCACACAGAGTATGTTATTGTTGCCAAATCTTGCTCGTGGTATTAAATATTCACAAATTTTGCTACAACACTAAATTTATTTACTTGGTAAATTATTCATAACTTTTACCCGATTAATATATTTCACTAGTATTGTTCAATTATAATTATTATAAAATATAATAGTATAACAGGATTGTATATAGTTTATATACCTTCTGAATACCTATTTATATATCGTTATCCACAAGAACAATTCGTTTGTCTTTAATGCCATAAATTGCTTCTAGCGTTTTTCTTTTCTGCAGACACCTCACTAGCAAAACTTTTAACTAATTTAGACTTTATAAATCTATATATATTGGATCGGAGGCTGATTCAAGTCCCATTAAAGGTTTCTACCAGAAAATTAAATATGAGAGTGTTCCAAAGTATTTTAGGCTTTGCAAGATATTAGGACACTCAATAGTTCCATGTCGAAAAGTAGAGCAAAAAAGGCGGAAGAGAAAGCTGTCTTGGAGAACGAGTCAAAATGAGATTGCTGAATCTAGTGGAACACAAGAGAACTACAAGGAAAATGAGAAGCAAAGCAATAATAAGCAGAAGGACAAATCTGCAGATAGAAACAACGGAAAGGAGGTGGCTAATAAAGACAAAGGAGGAGGGACTAGAGATAATAATAGTAAACAAGTGGTGAATGAAGAAGGCAGTAACAAGGGGACTAAGGATACTGGGCAACAAGAGATGAATCCAAACAAAAACAAGGATGGAAAAGTTCAAGAAAAAAAAAAGGCAGGAGCAAGAAGGCTGTGTTAACAGAAAAAGAAGAGTCAGTTCTGAAAGAAAGACTAAATAAGATCAAAAAAGAAGAAAGAAACAAGTTGCAAAGAAGAGAGCCAAAGTCAGAATCAAGATGGGAAATGATAAAGATAGAGATCACATCATTGGGGAAAATATTGAGCAGGTCATGAACAATAGTGCAGATATGGTGGTGGAAAAAAAATGCAGTGAAGGAAAGTCTAATGAGATAGATGATGACATAAATGAACAGAATAAGGTTCAGGACATAAGGAAAGAGGCTGAAAATGAACCAAATATGGGTTTCCATGAAGAGGGTAGAAGGGATCAGAACATGGTGAATTGATGAGTCATCAAGCTTACCAACATGTGTGAAAAATATGCCTGGTATCAACTTTTTTATGGATCTAAATAAAAACTTGTTGGAACACTATTTCACAGGATGGAATAGGTGACACAGATGAGGAGGACCAGAGGTGAATAATGCTGACACGATAGAAAAACTTGGAACATTTGAAAGAATGGAGGAGGAGAATGATGCTCAATGACATATGAAAAAAGTTTGTGGGAGAAATAACATACTCCCTTCGTCCCAAAAAGATTTTCCTCTTTTGATTTGACATAAAGTTTAAGAAATAAAGGAAGACTTTTGAAATGTGTGGTCCAAAATAAGCCTTAGATATTTGTGTGGCTGTAAATCATCTCATAAAGTTAAATTATTTATAAATATAGAAAGAGAATAATCTTTTTAGGATAGACTAAAAAGAAAATGAGGACACTCTTTTTGAGACAGAGGGAGTATCTCCTATTCGAAGGGGTAGGACCTGACAAATGAAGAATGATAGAGATAACTCAATTAGAAATTTTTCTACACCTCCTTTTAAAACACATGAGGAATTTGGCAACAATTATGAAGAAAATTTGGAGGACGAACTTGCTACTAAAAAAAGTGAGGAACAACAGCAAACCACATATGAGAATGACAAGAAACAAATTCTGCAAGCAGAAGAGGTAAAAGCAGGAAAAATAAAAAAGACCAGCATGAACAATAGAACCGGCAAGAATAATTCTACATCTCCAATGAGGAGAGATAGACACAAAACTAATAACCTCTATATGTTTTTATGATCAGTGTAATCATATGGAACATAAGAGGAGTTAGATCTAAAAAAGCTATTCAGACACTCAAAAGATTGGTTAACAAAAACAAAGTTGACATGGTTGCTATGTCAGAACCCATGGTAAATATGAACAAAGTTGAAGGCTACAAGAGGTATTCAGGCTTTAATACTTACACTACTAATAACAATGGTAAGCTTTGGTGTTTTTGGAGAGACAACTGTATTATATCCATTATCCAGAATCATGAGCAACATATTACCTTGAGTATAAAAAAATAATCAAGAAACTAAGAAATTATATGTCACTGCTGTGTATGCCAAGTGCACAGAAAAAAAAGAGCTATGGGAAAGCCTGGAAGATCTAAACAAAATCATCAAGGGACCATGAAGTATATGGGAAGACTTCAAACGATATTCTTCATCCTGATGAAAAGTTAGGTGGACTACCTCACAGAAATGCCAAGAGTTTTGACTTTAATGAATGCATGGATTCTTGCGGTATGATTGATATTGGTTATCGTGGTTCAAGATTCACTTGGTGCAACAATTGGAGGCCCAACAAAAAAATTTGGATGAGACTATATAGAGTGTTTATCAATGATAAATGGGTTCAGAAATACCTTGAAAATACTATCAAACATCTGGCAAGGACATGGTTTGACTACATACCACTTTTGTTTAAATGTGACAACATATAAACTAAAGGTCACAAGTTCTTTCATTTTTTGGATTTCTAGTGTACTCAAGATGATTTTCGGGAGATTGTCAAGGAAGACTGGAATCAGTACATTATTGGTAATCCAATGTGGATTCTCCAACAAAAGTTAAAAAGGGTGGATAAAAGATTAGCTAGATGGTCCAGAAAAGAGATAGATGATGTCAATGATCAGGTGGAAATATGGGAAGCTAAGATGCAACATTTGGAAGATGAAAGACTTTATTAACAGACCTGAAAATAGTAGAAGTGGTTTGAAGAAGGAGAAACAAATAGCAAGCATTTCCATGCTGTTATTAGAGATAGAAGAAGAAGGTTGGGTATCAATACTATCAAGAACAAAAGAGGTAATTGAATTACTGGTAATGACAAGATTGCAAAAGCTGCAATTAAACACTATGAGCACGTCTTTACTCCTCATCCTAGACCTGTGGACCCAAACATATTGTACTGCATCCAAAATTGTATTACACGTGAGAATAATGTACATATTTCCAAGTGCCCTTAAGAAGAAGAAATCAAAGATGCTATGTTTAAAATGAGTGTTGAAAGTGCTGCAGGGCCTGACGGATTCTCAGGTAAATTTTTCACTCATGTTGGGATATTATTAAGAAAGAGGTAATTTGTTCAGTTTTTCATCCTGACAGGAAAACTGACTAAGTTATTTTCACATACTCTCTTAGCATTAATCCCAAAGGTTGATTCTCCTGCTACTTTCTCTGATTTAAGGCCTATCGGTTTTAGCAATTTTTGCAGTAAAATTATCACTAAAATTCTCTCTAAAAGGCTTAATCCTTTACTTCCTAATATGATAACTGAAAATCAAAGTTGGTTTCTTGAAAGGTAGACTTAATACTGAGTGTATTTTACTAACTCAAGAGATTGTTCAAGATATTAAAAATAAGAATTTAGGGGGTAACGTGGTTATTAAATTAGATATGGCTAAAGCTTATGATAGAATGTCATGGCATTTTATCATTGTGGTTTTACTTAAATTTGGATTCTCTAAAGATGTTATCAAGCTGTTTATGGGTACTATTATCAATGTTTGGTATTCAATCATCATTAATGGTACTAGAAATGATTACTTTACATCATCACAAGGTCTCAATTAAGGTGATCCTCTTTCTCCTTCTCTCTTTATCATTGGTGTTGAGGTATTGACTAGACTTCTTAACAGTCTAATCACTAGTGAGCATTTCATGCCTTTTTTCATGTCTGCTAGGGGGGCTATTATTAACCATCTTTCTTATGCAGATGACATTATGATCTTCACAAGTGGTAACATTAAGTCTATAACAATGATCATGAAAAAAATTCAGTGGTATGGCAAAATCTATGGCCAAAAAATGAACAACAATAAGTGTTTTTTTCTTATAGCTCCAGGAAATGTCTCGACAGAATTAATTACATTAGAAGTGCTATAGGATTTCTCAGTAAAGAATTCCCATTTGATTATTTGGGATGTCCTATATATATAGGAAGGAAGAGAAGTGAATACTTTGAGAAGTTGTTGTCTAAGGTCATCAAAAGATTAAATGGTTGGCAAAGCAACATATTATAATATGGATTCAAATATATCTTGATCAAACATGTGCTTCAGTTGCCTATATATACATTGACAGCTCTAACTCCTCCCAAAGGCATTATCAAGTTGATGGAGAGACATTTTGCTAGATTTTTTTAGGGTTCTAATATTGACAAAGATAAATACCATTGGAGATCATGGAAGCACATTTGTTATCCTAGAAATGAGAGGGGGGTCACGACTCAAACCGGAAGGTCGCAACGGGCACCCGAGCCTTACTTGCAGAGCACTAGTCTAACATACATCAATGGTCATATCAACATACATAGGTGAGCTAAAAGGTACGTTACGAGACAATCTGAATAAAACATAGAGAGTACTGAACAAGGGATGACCCCAACACGATATGCATGAGGTATATGGGCCTATAATGCCGACATGAACATCTGTATTTCAAACTATAGGCCATCAAAGCCATACAAGCATCTATATACATGACATATGTCTACAAGCCTCTAAAGAGTACCTAAACATCATAAGGTCGGGACAGGGCCCTACCATACGCATAATATGTGTACATAAGTAGGTTGACTCACAAGGGAAACTCCAGAGCAAATGGAGTGTAACAACACCTTCTGTTGAGCTGGCAACCTACTGGGAGTATCATCAACCTATCTATCGGGACTTGCAGGCATGAAACACAATGTCCCTAGGCAAAGGGACGTCAGTGTGAATAATGTATCAAGTATATAAGACAGGAAAGTAGCATAGGAGAGATATGACAGTAATATGAGATAAAAGGAATCAACCTGTACATATGAAATTCCTCTGAGGGCTATGATATGAATAAGTAGTGTATATATTGTCACGACCCGGCTAGGGGCCGCGACGGGTACCCGTGCTAACCACCGAGCACCACTCGTGTGACTACTCCTCAGCCTCTTTATCAATCGATTATCCACTTCATACTTAATTTATAAGAAAACCATTTTCATTTGGAAACAGAAGCATTGTATATACTTGAGCCCTATAGGCTAGCAAAATAATACATATATGTACATACATACAAAATGACCCTTCCATGAGACCATACAACCCACATCGAGTATCTACGAGCCTCTATGGAACGACATATACAATTATACACAAAATATCATCATAGGCACCTCCGGAGCAATGGAGGGCTTTCAATCAACTGGCAACTCTAAGAATCTGGAGCAATGTCTCCTCCCTGTCTACCTGTGGGCATGAACACAGCGTCCAAAGAAAAAGGACGTCAGTACGAACATTGTACTGAGTATGAGAGGCATAAACAGTGAAAGAATACATCTATAATATAGAGAAGCATCAACATAACATCTGGATCTGACTACTGATCATAAAAGAAGTAATGCATGCTGTCTTACTCATACTCATCATCATGGCATATATGCATCATACACAAGCTGCCCGTTCATATCGGAACGGTATGATAATCAATAATAGTAGCCCGCGTCCAGGCCTCCAGCGTCCGGGGTACCATCTCATGTCGTCCACTAGTGGTGTCTGCCCATGCCCGAAGGTCATGGTGTCTCCGTATAGCTGCCCGCCTTGGCGGTGACTGCCCGACCAACTAGGCACGGTGTAAAATGCTCATAATAATATGGTCATCATAAAATACTCATTTTATCATGATATGTATATAAAGCTCAAGATCAACTTTATTCTATCGGGGTGACTAAGGTCGTAATCCCCCGGTTACATTATGAAACCATTATGGACATTCTGCCTCACCTTGAAAGGACTAGTACATAAGGTGAGTGTAGGCAAGGAATAACATCCTCATATCGTATATCTTATCTCATATAGACATTCATAGGCATAAGCTTTTAACTTCTTAGAAGGTGAGAGCTCATGAAAGGAATAGGGATTTAAGCTAAGAGATTCATGCCATTAGAAGGAAGGACTAGCCTCACATACCTTTGTCGTTTAGCTAAGCTATCGGTCACTCGTTCACCTCCGATGTCACCTCGTCACCTTCATTAAAGAATGTGAGGTACATTAGCTAAATAACCATGAGAACGCGTCGTTAGTTTCTAGGAAAAATTGGGCAGCACTTCCTTTGTTTATACTACTTCTCCCATATTCTACATCAACTCCCAACATTCGCAATATTACTCACAATATCACAATCAACACTCGTCATTCATATGCACTTAGCAAAATCCACCATTTTGTTCCAATTAACTCACATTTAGGGTTATAGCTTATTATCGTATTTTTCGCATTCATAAAACTCATTGCATAGCCTAAACATCATTCACAACATGTTCATAGTCACCACATTCCAACATCCGTGATTCAATCCCACTATCATCCAATTGTGTCACTATTCACTCAAAATACCCCATTTTCTATGTTCTTCTACATTTCAAGCATCTAAGCTTTCTAATACCTTAAACAACATGGGATGATCATAAAACTCACCTTGGATGATGGTTGAACAAGCCTTGAAAGAGAATACCTCTTTAGCTCCAAAACCCTACATCACTCTTTCTTGAATTTCCTTGAAGAAGATAAGCTTTTCTTGAATCTACACACTTGATTTCATGTAATTGATGTTGTTTATCTTGGTTTTCTTTTGATATCTCTTATAGATGGATGTTGGAGAGAGTTCTAGAGATTTCCTTAGCCAACAAGATGAAAAAAATGATTTTTTGGACGAGTTGGGTACATTTAAAAGGGGTCCAGAATTTTCTGGACTGGCACGACATGCGACACACTTCGCGAGTCGCGGACATGCTCCGCGAGTCGCAGGTTGTGTCGCGGAGCTCGCCAGACGACCGACCCTCATTGGCACAATCTGTGATGAAACGGTGTGGTCGCGGGTCGTGTCCGCGAGCCGCAGGTGGTGTCGCGGAGTGTGCCAGAAAGGTGATATTATTTTACCCCAAAACGGTCTGTCGTAGAGTGGCCATAACTTTTGATCCCGATATGTTGTGAGGGCCCACGACCTATGGTTAGAAAGATCTTTCAGTTATCTACAACCTCCATCCTGTGGTGTGTTTCCCAAATTCCAACTTTACAATGGCGTTTTGGCCCCTCCAAACCAGATCCTCCGAAAATGTTTCCTTAACTCGCCCTTTTGGATGGCTTATGCCCATATTTGGCTTATGGGTCCTTCTTGGAACTTACTGGGCACTTAATTACCAACATAAGGGGCATTATAATTCTTCTCCTAAATATCATTAAGACATCACTAGTTCGATACTCGTAATCGTCCTTCGCCCGTCGATTCACTGTGCGCGAACGAAAATTTTTCCGGGGTGTAACATTCTCCCCCCTTTGGGAACATTCGTCCTGGAATGTTAAACTATTCGGGATTCTACGAAAATTTTGCCAGAGTTTCCCCTGTACTATGGCACTACTAACCTGTCACAACAACCCATAATATCATCGCCTCACAGGGCTACATCACAATAGCAACATATTTGTGGCCACACACGACCAAAATCATAAAAATTAATGTACACGTACCTTATCTCGTTGGCGTTTCGCTCTGGATTTCTCCTAGGGGTTGGAATAAGTGCGGATACTTTGACTTCATACTCTCTTCCGCTTCCCAAGTCATTTCTTCCCGATTGTTGTTCCGCCACAGGACCTTAACTGAAGCTACCTCTTTGTTTCGAAGCTTTCGCACTTGCCTATCTAAGATGGAAATAGGCACTTCTTCATAAGTTAACTTTTCCGCTATTTGCACATCATCTATCGGGACAATCTTTGTGGGATCTCCAACACACTTGCGGAGCATCGAAACATGAAAGACTGAATGGATTGATTCAAGCTCTGAAGGCAACTCTAATTCATAGGCTACCTGTCCCACCTTGCGGATGATTTTGTAGGGTCCGATATACCCCAGACTCAGCTTTCCTTTCTTTCCAAATCTCATCACCCCCTTCATTGGCGACACTTTCAAGAACACCCAATCATGAATCTGAAACTCCAGATCTCGTCGGCGGTTGTCCGCGTAGGACTTTTGGCGACTTTGGGCTGTCAACAACCGATCTCGAATCACTTTGACCTTTTCTATGGTTTGCTGGACCAATTCAGGGCCCACTAATTGTGCTTCTCCTACTTCGAACCATCCGATTGGAGATCTACATTTCTTTCCGTATAACGCTTCGTATGGAGCCATTTGTCTACTAGAATGATAGCTGTTGTTATATGAAAATTCAATGAGAGGTAAATGATCATCCCAGCTACCACCAAAATCTAACACACACGCCCGTAGCATATCTTCTAAGGTTTGAATGGTACGCTCGGTTTGCCCATCAGTCTGTGGATGAAATGCTGTGCTAAATTTCACTTGCGTGCCCAAACCTTCTTGAAAAGACTTCCAGAACTTAACTGTAAACTGTGCTCCCCTGTTTGTGATAATAGACAATGGTACGCCATGGAGCCGCACGATTTCCTTGAGATATAGCCTTGCATAGTCCTCTGCTGCGTTCGTCGTTTTGACTGGGAGAAAATGGGTTGCTTTCATCAATCTATCCACGATCACCCATATCGAATCATACTTACCCCGAGAGCGAGGTAATCCCACAATGAAATCCATGTTGATCACCTCCCATTTCCAAGTAGGTATTTCTATAGCCTGCAATAAGCTTCCCGGCTTCTGATGCTCAACTTTTACTTGTTGGCAACTTGGACACTGTGTCACAAATTGTGCTATGTCCCTCTTCATACCACTCCACCAATACATCATCTTGAGATCATGGTACATTTTAGTCGCACCCGGGTGGATAGAGTACCGGGAACAATGAGCTTCCTCTAAGATTCGTCGGCGCAGATCCGCCACATTCGGCACGCATAATCTTCCTCGGTATCTGAGAACCCCATCACTAGAAACTTCAAACGAAGAGTTTTCTTTTCCATGAGATACGTCTCTATAATGACATAACTGAGGATCTTCGCATTGCCGTTCTTTCACTTCTATAACCAAGGACGAAACTGCAGAATCTTTGATACTAGTACCTGCCTCACCCGCATCAAGCACACGTACTCCAAGATTAGCCAACCGATGGATTTATAGAACCATCTCTCTCCTTTCCGGGGGGACTTCACATAAACTGCCCATTGATCGGCGGCTAAGTGCATCGGCTACCACATTGTCTTTCCCGGGGTGGTACAAAATGTCAACATCATAATCTTTTAATAGTTCTAACCACCGCCTCTGTCGCAGATTCAATTCCTTCTGCTTGAAAATGTACTGGAGGCTCTTGTGATCCGTATAGATATCCACGTGCACACCGTACAAGTAATGTCTCCACATCTTTAAGGCATGAATGACTGCAGCCAATTCGAGATCATGCGTGGGGTAATTCTTTTCATGATTCCGGAATTGTCTCGAAGCGTATGCAATAACCTTACCATGCTGCATCAATACACATCCTAATCCGACACCCGAAGCATCGCAATACACCACGTAACCATCTGATCCTTCTGGAAGTGTTAAAACTGGAGCTGAGGTTAACCTGTCTTTCAACTCTTGGAAACTACGCTCACAAGCGTCGTTCCATTGGAATTTAGCCGCCTTCTGGGTTAGTTTCGTCAATGGGGCCGAGATAGATGAAAATCCCTCTACAAACCTCCTATAATAGCCTGCCAAACCCAGGAAACTACGAACTTCTGTGGGCGTCGTAGGCCTTGGCCAAGTCTTCACAGCTTCGATTTTCTGAGTGTCGACTCGGACGCCGTCACCTGAAATAACGTGGCCCAGAAATGTTACCGAATTCAGCCAGAACTCGCACTTTGAAAATTTCGCATATAATTCCCGGGCTCGAAGAATGCCAAGAACAATTCTCAAATGATCTGCATGTTCCGATTCCGTGCGAGAGTACACCAGAATATCATCGATAAATACGATCACAAATAGGTCCAAGAGAGGCCTGAATATGTTGTTCATCAAATTCATAAATACAGCCGGAGCATTAGTCAACCCAAATGACATCACTCGAAATTCATAGTGGCCATATCTCGTTCTGAAGGCTGTTTTAGGAATATCCGCTTCTCTAACTCTCACCTGATGGTAGCCCGACCTCAAATCTATCTTGGAAAACCACTTGGCACCTTGCAATTGATCGAACAAATCATCAATCCTTGGGAGAGGATATCTGTTCTTTATCGTCACCTTGTTCAATTCCCTATATTCAATACACATTCGTAGCGAGCCGTCTTTCTTTCTCACAAACAAGACCGGTGCTCCCCACGGTGATGAACTGGGTCTAATGAATCCCTTCTCGAGCAAGTCCTTCAACTGTGCCTTTAGTTCTTTCAATTCTGCCGGAGCCATCCGATAAGGAGGAATAGAAATAGGCTTTGTGTCTGGCAACACATCAATAGCGAACTCAATTTCTCTTTCTGGTGCAAGTCCTGGAAGTTCATCCGGAAATACATCTGGAAATTCGTTCACCACCGGAACTGACTGAAAAGTTGGCGGTTCTGCCGCGGTGTCGTGAACCCGAACTAAATGATAAATATAGCCCTTCGCTATCATGTTCCTCGCCTTGAGGTAGGAAATAAACCTACCCTTTGGCGATGCTGCATTACCCTTCCATTCAAGCACGGGCTCTCCCGGAAATTGGAATCGAACCACTTTTGTCCGGCAATCAACATTTGCATAACACGATGCCAACCAATCCATACCCATGATTATATCGAAGTCAACCATTTCTAGCTCAATCAAATCAGCTTGGGTCTGACGATCACATATCACAATAATACAATTTCTGTATACCCGACTTGCTATCACGGGTTCACCAACCGGAGTAAGTACCTCAAAGGGTTTAATGAGCTCGGGTTTCACCCCAGCACAACCGGCAACGTATGGAGTAATACAGGAAAATGTAGAACCTGGATCTATCAACGCATACACATCACGGGAGAATATAGACAATATACCTGTGACAACATCTGGGGAAGACTCCAGATCCTGTCGTCCAACTAGAGCATATACACGAGGCTGAACAGCACCTGAAGTGGATGCTCCCCCTCTACCTCTGCCTCTACCTGTTGTCATCTGGGGAGTCTGTGTTGTCTGGCGCGCTGACGAAAAACCCACTGCTGATCCTGTGGGCTGAGTCCCAGCCCTATCTCTCGCTGAGGGGCAGTCCCTCATCATGTGACCGACTTGCCCGCAGGTATAGCAAGCATCCGAACCTAGGCGACACTGTCCCGAATGCAGCATACCGCACTGATTACACCGCGGTACTGGGGGTCTCCTCTGACCCTGATCTCTCCTGGACTGAAAATCTGAGGCTCTCGAACTCTGTCCCTGACCTGGCTGAAAAGAACGATCGGACCTCCTGTCTGGGAATCTGGGAGGTGCACTGGTTGCTGAATGACCTGAGTGCCTAGAATGCGGCTGCCTTTGTCCCCCTCTATACTCACTGCTCTCTCCCATAGATCTAGCTCTTTTGCTTGGCCTCCTATCACTGTCGCGATCACCCCTCTGTTGTGGTTGTCGCCCCTCCAAATTCTGAGCATGAGCCTGTATCCGGGAAATATCCATCCCGTCTTGCAAAGAGGCTGTCAAACATTCTCTAAATAAATGTGGTCCCAAACCACTCATAAATCTATGTACCCGATCTCCCATGTCGGCCACCATAGCCGGAGCATATCTAGCCAAGGAGTTGAACTGCATGCTATACTCTCGGGCACTCATATTCCCTTGCCTCAAGTTCAGAAACCGATCCGCTCTAGCTCGGCGGACCTCGGGTGGCAAATAATGGCGAGTAAAAGCATCTACAAACTCTTGCCAAACCGGAGGAGGCGCATTCTCCCCTCTTGATAATACCCAATTGTTGTACCATAATACCACAAAATCCCGGAGTCTATAGGAAGCCAACTCCACGGATTCAGTTTCGGAGGCATGGACAACCCTCAATGGCCTCAATATATCATCGATAAAACCTTGTGGGTCTTCCTCCGGCTTTGACCCGAAGAACTCTGGAGGATTTAGACTCATAAAATCACGGGCCTTTGTACTTGCTGCTCGGTCACTTGAACCCACATTCTGTCGTTGTGCTTGTGCAGCCACCAACTGGGTCAATAACTGAATAGCCTCGGTCAATTGTTGGCCCGAAGCAACCGGCGGAGAAATTGGAGCTGGGGCTCCTGCTTGCTCTTTCACATTGGGCAAGGTAGAAGAAGAAGTGGGAATGGCATGCGAGGAAGTGTCACCCTGAGCCTCGCTATGTCCCAACTCAACTGGAGGTTCTCGACTGGTGCCTTCACCGGCGGCATTTAATATTGCGCGGATTTGCTTCTTCTTTGGCGGCATCGCTGAAACCATAACACACAATTAGAATAAAAGAAATCTTACATTACGGTCCTATCGCACGATCTCGTAAAAGAAAGATGGTCATTTTTCCTAAATGCCCTGTAGCCTCTTGTTTATTGGTGTGGCGCGCAACACACCATAAACAAGACTCTACTAGACACGGCTCGTAGACACTTCCTAAGACCGACCTGCTCTGATACCACTTTTGTCACGACCCGGCTAGGGGCCGCGACGAGTACCCGTGCTAACCACCGAGCACCACTCGTGTGACTACTCCTCAGCCTCTTTATTAATCGATTATCCACTTCATACTTAATTTATAAGAAAACCATTTTCATTTGGAAACAGAAGCATTGTATATACTTGAGCCCTATAGGCTAGCAAAATAATACATATATGTACATACATACAAAATGACCCTTCCATGAGACCATACAACCCACATCGAGTATCTACGAGCCTCTATGGAACGACATATACAATTATACACAAAATATCATCATAGGCACCTCCGGAGCAATGGAGGGCTTTCAATCAACTGGCAACTCTAAGAATCTGGAGCAATGTCTCCTCCCTGTCTACCTGTGGGCATGAACACAGCGTCCAAAGAAAAAGGACGTCAGTACGAACATTGTACTGAGTATGAGAGGCATAAACAGTGAAAGAATACATCTATAATATAGAGAAGCATCAACATAACATCTGGATCTGACTACTGATCATAAAAGAAGTAATGCATGCTGTCTTACTCATACTCATCATCATGGCATATATGCATCATACACAAGCTGCCCGTTCATATCGGAACGGTATGATAATCAATAATAGTAGCCCGCGTCCAGGCCTCCCGCGTCCGGGGTATCATCTCATGCCGCTCACTAGTGGTGTCTGCCTATGCCCGAAGGTCATGGTGTCTCCGTATAGCTGCCCGCCTTGGCGGTGACTGCCCGGCCAACTAGGCACGGTGTAAAATGCTCATAATAATATGGTCATCATAAAATACTCATCTTATCATGATATGTATATAAGGCTCAAGATCAACTTTATTCTATCGGGGTGACGTAAGGTCGTAATCCCCCGGTTACATTATGGAACCATTATGGACATTCTGCCTCACCTTGAAAGGACTAGTACATAAGGTGAGTGTAGGCAAGGAATAACATCCTCATATCGTATATCTTATCTCATATAGACATTCATAGGCATAAACTTTTAACTTCTTAGAAGGTGAGAGCTCATGAAAGGAATAGGGATTTAAGCTAAGAGATTCATGCCATTAGAAGGAAGGACTATCCTCACATACCTTTGTCGTTTAGCTAAGCTATCGGTCACTCGTTCACCTCCGATGTCACGTCGTCACCTTCATTAAAGAATGTGAGGTACATTAGCTAAATAACCATGAGAACGCGTCGTTAGTTTCTAGGAAAAATTGGGCAGCACTTCCTTTGTTTATACTACTTCTCCCATGTTCTAGATCAACTCCCAACATTCGCAATATTACTCACAATATCACAATCAACTCTCGTCATTCATATGCACTTAGCAAAATCCACCATTTTCTTCCAATTAACTCACGTTTAGGGTTATAGCTTGTTATCGTATTTTCCGCATTCATAAAAATCATTGCATAGCCTAAACATCATTCACAACATGTTCATAGTCACCACATTCCAACATCCGTGATTCAATCCCACTATCATCCAATTGTGTCACTATTCACTCAAAATACCCCATTTTCTATGTTCTTCTACATTTCAAGCATCTAAGCTTTCTAATACCTTAAACAACATGGGATGATCATAAAACTCACCTTGGATGATGGTTGAACAAGCCTTGAAAGAGAATACCTCTTTAGCACCAAAACCCTACTTCACTCTTTCTTGAATTTCCTTGAAGAAGATAAGCTTTTCTTGAATCTACACACTTGATTTCATGTAATTGATGTTGTTGATCTTGGTTTTCTTTTGATATCTCTTATAGATGGATGTTGGAGAGAGTTCTAGAGCTTTCCTTAGCCAACAAGATGGAAAAAATGATTTTTTGGACGAGTTGGGTACATTTAAAAGGGGTCCAGAATTTTCTGGACTGGCACGACATGCAACACACTTCGCGAGTCGCGGACATGCTCCGCGAGTCGCAGGTTGTGTCGCGGAGCTCGCCAGACGACCGACCCTCACTGGCACAATCTGCGATGAAACGGCGTGGTCGCGGGTCGTGTCCGCGAGCCGCAGGTGGTGTCGCGGAGTGTGCCAGAAAGGTGATATTATTTTTCTTGAAACGGTCTGTCGTAGAGTGGCCATAACTTTTGATCCCGATATGCTGTGAGGGCCCACGACCTATGGTTAGAAAGATCTTTCAGTTATATACAACTTCCATCCTTTGGTGTTTTCCCAAATTCCAACTTTACAATGGCGTTTTGGCCCCTCCAAACCAGATCCTCCGAAAATGTTTCCTTAACTCGCCCTTTTGGATGGCTTATGCCCATATTTGGCTTATGAGTCCTCCTTGGAACTTACTGGGCACTTAATTACCAACATAAGGGGCATTATAATTCTTCTCCTAAATATCATTAAGATATCACTAGTTCGATACTCGTAATCGTCCTTCGCCCGACGATTCACTGTGCGCGAACGAAATTTTTTCCGGGGGGTAACATATATGCTTATATAACGCCATCAAACATCTATGGGCATCATCATTATGACCAATTGGTCAATGGTGCGTATATAAAGTCGTCGTGTATATATATATATATCTGTGGGCATCAATATCATAGTATCATATATGTATAAATACATAAGTATGATAGAAGTACAATTTGGGTTGGTCGGAGTGACATAAGGACTTTGCACTTCCGAACAATATTATGAGGCTAACATCATTGTCATGTAATGACTCCATGAAACGTACAAATCATATGAATAGACTCGTTAAGAATAACACTATTTAAACATGAACCAACAGGGATATTTCTAGCTAATAAGAGTGGAATTGTTATGACATAGCGTTTCAGTTATGTTATGTTTCATAAGGATCGTGCCAAAAGAAGAAGGGTTAGCCTTACATACCTCAATCTCGTTGCATCCTTACCATCTCTCAAGCATCCCATAAAACAATTCAATCTACAATAGCACAACGAGGCTCATGATTAATATTAAGTAGACATTTCGTTCGTAGCTTAAGCTAGTAACTCGTCTAAATAAATTTGGGAAGCATCTCCCTTATAACAAGGACTTCCTCCAATTCCATATACCAACAACAACGACCAGAGAAATCCAGCAAGTCTAAATACCAATAATAAGAAACAATATATAGTAACCACAAGTCATTAGTATTTCACGATGAGTGACAAGCAAGGATTGGAACCCATATAACTCATATCCCCTTATAAAATTCTTACTCTAACTCAAAATTATTCACAACATGGTAATAAGTATTTTCATCAAAAGTTCCAGCCTTATATCATACACAAATAACTATAAAACAGTCCAAACAACTTCAACAACTACACTAGCATTTCTAGGTGCTAGTTTATGCTCTTTTTAACCATTTACTTCAACCAACACCAAAATAACCTTAAGAACAAGCAAGAACATGAAAAACTTACCTTATACAGCAGCCACAACATGAATTCCAAGCTCTTGTTAGATTACAATGATCCTTAACATCACAACAATCTCATAGAAGTACTTCTCCTTGTCTTAGCTAATTTTTTGTGTTGATCTAGGATGAAAATGTTAGGTTTCACCCTTGAACCTTTAAAATATGGTAAAGAGACCTTAGGGGAGTATATGGAGGAAATTTGGGGTGAAAATGACTTAAAATTAACCCTTCAATGAATTTAAAACAAAGAAAGTTGGCCACCGCCTCAGAAATGTGCTAGGATATGCTACGCATTTCTCCAAATGCGGCCGCACTTCCCTTCGCATTTCCTAGGCAAAAACTTGGCATCAGATGCCCTCCATCTGCACCCCTGAATGCGTGGAATATCAGGTTCTGCGACTTAGAACACCTCCCCAACATATCGGACTTTGTCGAAACTTGATTCCTTCAATTCGATTAACCTCCAACCTTTATGACATATACTTAACACTTCTTCCAGACCTTCCTTGATCTTATAGGGTTTTCACAACCTCTTCGGGCTTACATTAGTTTACTTACGATACAAATGACATGAAAAATTTGAGGTGTAACATCCTTGTCCCCTTCAGAACATTCATCCTTGAATGTTAGAATGTATAGGGCATAACCGCTCTCAGCGAGTCTAAGGAGAATTTCAACCGAGTTTTCCCTATAATTATGACTAGACGAAAGTCCTGTTAATAAGCAGTAAAAGTTCCAATTTTTGCCTTACAAGGCCATATAACATTTCGTCTTAGTAATCATAAATATAAGTGCATTACTGAAGACTCACCTCGTGCATAATGCTATTTTCACGAGAAATGCTATCCCTTGAATCCTATCTCAAAAAAAATTTGAGTCTCGCCTTTATGTGCTAACTTTTCCATGACTTGCTACACTAAATCTGGTAGAGTAGTCCCATCTTTTCGGATATCAGTGTAGGATCTATATTTCTCTTCGTATCATGTGATCCTCATAATCCCCATGTACGTGTAGATATCACCATAATGTGTTAACTCGATAAATGATACATGGTTTTTTTAATTTCTTTGTAAAATTTGGGATTCCTGTCGATCGTTTGGTCTATTCGTTTGATTTAACCATCCATCTGTAAGGCTGTTTTATAAGCTGCCTGTACATCCCAGTTTGTTATATCCAACCTACTTCCTTGTCGTTCATGTAAAGTCATACTTCCGGACGTGTAATGAGTTTCATATTAATGTTGCTTCATTACCATGTCGAAATCCCTAGATTCTGCGTCAACCCATTGAGTTCCTAAAGTTCTATCTTGGCTACACAACACTTGGAAAACTAAGCCAGGCTCTGCGTCAACCCGTTGAGTTCCATTCGTCGTAGAATAATATGATCAATAGATCCTTGTCCTTATTTTCCTGTCGTATTTGAACATGCAACTGACCTTGTTTCCATGAGACCCTTCCTAATCAACTTCAGAGGTTGTAATTTCCTTTGCCAAATACTTGTTTCAACCAGATACTTTTGCGTCAACATCCATTCTTCCTCAGCTGTAAGGGTGTCTTCGTCTTCATCATATCTCAGGCTATTATACCCTCGTCATCTGAGTCCTCCAGGATGGTTCCCATACCCTCTAATAGGTGTAGACCTGTGGTTAATTCCTTATTCTCCCCTGAGTTTACTCCTTTACCAAACTACTCGGGGCTTAACGATTACATGCATTCGCTATGCGATTAACTCTGTCTTTTCCGTCTTAGTGTAACAAGTTATACTATGTGAAGGGATACTTCTCCTTATTTTTTCTTAGTACTATCTGTCACCACCAGTCGCCTATCTAACTTCATTTTATTACCTTCTGCTTGAAGCTCAACTCCAGTCCTCTCACAATCTGGATTCCTTATATATGAAATTTTGGATATTCATTTCTTGACTTCCACCTTCGTAACCCATGCATGTTCATTGTATTCCACCATAGGGTATTCCAGGTTATAGAAGAACCATCGTTGCGTATCAACTTAATCTTCTTCTACCTCTGTCCTTCTCTTATTATTCATCCAAAGTCTTATCCCCATTATCGACTTTATAGTTTTCTTCTTTAAGCTTTCCTTAAGTATTATACTTATTCCTTTGCCATTGCTGCCATCTCGGCTATTCCTCAAAGTTGCAAGTTCATTGTGGTAAGACTAAGTTGGAACGACTATACTATTTGGATATTTCTGTGGTCCGTCTTTGACTTCACGTACAATCTATCAGAGATCCTTCCCCAGTTACATATGGATTGATCCGCCATTTTGCCTTGATCTTTCAATCTCACGCGATTTCCCACTGGATTCATATTTCCCAACTTTAACTCATCGTTCTTGTCGTTTCTGTGTGTAGAGTGCTTTACCGTGCTTGTTGTCAATTCGTCCTTATCGTTTGTACCCATGTCTTACTTTAACGTTACTTCTAATCCCTTCTATCACCGTCCTTCCATCTTTTCATTATTGATGAGGCACGATGGATATCTCTTTATCATCTCATCTCACCCCCCCCCCCCCCCCCCCCCCCCCCGCAGGATAATGGTTCAATGCCTCACGCTTAAAATCCTACTCGCCTCTCCGCCTTTCGTAGGTTCATATTCTTAGTAGCTTACAATTGATCTATGGGTTAACCCTTTTTCCTTAAAACAATTCATTGGGGCTCATATATACATAGAGGGTTATATATTCTTGCTGGCCTATTAGTTCTTGATAAGCTTAAGTGCATTCGTGTTTTGATGATTGTCAAAGTATGTTCTCTGTGCGTCTTGCACGGTAAGTAGAGATAGCTGTTGTTGACACTTAATTTTGGCTCGCCGTGCTTAAAATTAACGTTTTGGGGCCTTGATTCGTTAAAAAGAATGAAATACCATTTTTTACACATTTTTGCATTTTTTGACAATTTATTTATAATTATCCTTATTTTAGGAATTTTATCAATTTATTGTCATTTTTAAGAATCATTATTTTTGCACATGTAAAGCGTAATACTACCATTTTGTGCAATTAATAATTGTTTCTTTATTTCATAGCAGTACATTTTTATATCATATACATTAATAATTATATTTTTATACTTACACATGTATTAATTAACTATATTTTAGTACAGTCCGTCAGTGCAGAGAAAATCGGAGCAATTAATTTTTAAACGCAGAACAAAAATTCGATCAAGTCAAGGTCTCGTCACCTTTTTAAAAGTTGACATTTAAGGTGATGAGTTGGGTTCTTGATCCATTGATTATTGTATTTTTACATAAGGGTTAAAAGGGGCAAAGGGGACAAGAGGGGGAAGATAATTATTTTTTGGACAAAAGGAGGTGTTTGTTTACATTATAAGAAAGGAGGGGGGGGGGGGGGGGGGTGTTGATTTAATTATCTTCTACACACACAACACTTGAATTTATCAGATTTTCTCTCCTAAAACCCTATACATTCTCTTCCCTTCCTCCTCTTCACCCATAGTCGCCGACCACCACCCCGGCGAACAACCATATCTCCACAACCAAACAGCCGTGAACCCCATTGCTCCACCACTTTGCCTAAACACTTTTTTTCTCTCCCCTCACTCCTCTCTTCCAGCCGCCGCCGCCACCACCACGCCGGAGCTCGGAGCTCTGGCGACGCACCCAAACCACCCCCACACCTCCTTCTTCGTCTCCCAACCACACCACCACGACAACACCTCCATCAACCACAATTGCCCCATCACTTCGTCTCTCTCTCTCTCTCTCTCTCACCCACGCCACCGCAAACCACCACACCACCGCTGCCCACCACCACAAAAACAACCCTTTTCCTCCGTCCTCACCTACCCAGTACCACTGTACAGTCCACGCGCCACTAGCTTCCACCCCAAAACCATCCTTCTCTGTTCTCCATCTCCACCAGCCACCACCGTGCTCCACTGCCACAACGACAATACCAACGCCCCTTCTCCCCACTGTTATCCCATCACGAAAACACCCCTAAAAAAAAAACAGATCTGGTCGGAAAAGGTTGAATGCCGTTGAACACAAACCAACGACCTTCATTGTTTGACTATTGTCGTTTGGCTGTTCATTTTTTTTTTACCCCCATTTCACTATTTTGATGCCATTGTTATATGTGTTCTTGTACAGTGCTTGACCTGCTGGTTATCGTTGTTTTCGGACTGTTTTTTTGGCGCCATTTTGCTTATCTCGAACAGGCTACTTCGGCGATAGTAGCTACTGCTCTGCTCTGTTTTGGTTAATTGTTTGTTGCACCTATTGACGTTTTTGTACTGTTTTTTACATATTGCCCCTTTAATGCTCTGTGGACTGATTTTTACATCTTGTTTACTAAATAATATTGATTTTATGTTTGAGAAATGCTACTCCGGCGGGTAGGCATTGGTATTGTGTTTAAACCTTTCTCGGCTATGAAACTGTTATTGACACTTTCACCCCTTTTTTATTATTTTACTAAACCGATTTGGGCAAATACTACCCCAAATGGCCGATGAAGAAATTTTCGTCGATTTCCAAGGCCTCCCCTGCACAAAAGACGGGTTTTTATTTTAAGTTTACTTATCATTGTTTAAATTTAATTATCTTCTACACACACAACACTTGCATTTATCAGATTTTCTCTCCTAAAACCCTATACATTCTCTTCCCTTCCTCCTCTTCACCCATAGTCGCCAACCACCACCCTTACCGCTGCCGACCACCACCCCGGCGAACAACCATATCTCCACAACCAAACAGCCGTGAACCCCATTGCTCCACCACTTTGCCTAAACACTTTTTTTCTCTCCCCTCACTCCTCTTTTCTAGCCGCCACCGCCACCACCACGCCGGAGCTCGGAGCTCCGGCGACGCACCCAAACCACCCCCACACCTCCTTCTTCGTCTCCCAACCACACCACCACGACAACACCTCCATCAACCACAATTGCCCCATCACTTCGTCTCCCTCTCTCTCTCTCTCACCCACGCCACCGCAAACCACCACACCACCGCTGCCCACCACCACAAAAACAACCCTTTTCCTCCGTCCTCACCTACCCAGTACCACTGTACAGTCCACGCGCCACTAGCCTCCACCCCGAAACCATCCTTCTCTGTTCTCCATCTCCACCAGCCACCACCGTGCTCCACCGCCACAACGACAATACCAACGCCCCTTCCCCCCACTGTTATCCCATCACGAAAACACCCCTAAAAAAAAAACAGATCTGGTCGGAAAAGGTTCAATGCCGTTGAACACAAACCAACGACCTTCATTGTTTGACTATTGTCGTTTGGCTGTTCATTTTTTTTTTACCCCCATTTCACTATTTTGATGCCATTGTTATATGTGTTCTTGTACAGTGCTTGACCTGCTGGTTATCGTTGTTTTCGGACTGTTTTTTTGGCGCCATTTTGCTTATCTCGAACAGGCTACTTCGGCGATAGTAGCTACTGCTCTGCTCTGTTTTGGTTAATTGTTTGTTGCACCTATTGACGTTTTTGTACTGTTTTTTACATATTACCCCTTTAATGCTCTTTGGACTGATTTTTACATCTTGTTTACTAAATAATATTGATTTTATGTTTGAGAAATGCTACTCCGGCGGGTAGGCATTGGTATTGTGTTTAAACCTTTCTCGGCTATGAAACTGTTATTGACACTTTCACCCCTTTTGTTTTATTATTTTACTAAACCGATTTGGGCAAATACTACCCCAAATGGCCGATGAAGAAATTTTCGTCGATTTCCAAGGCCTCCCCTGCACAAAAGACGGGTTTTTATTTTAAGTTTACTTATCATTGTTTAAATTTATTAAATAGTTATTAATTCTGTTACTAACATTTTTACGGAGTGCTTATACAGGTACCCAAAAATTCATCTCGAAGACAATACTCGGAAGGAACTGGAATCACTGTTTGTATTAATTTTTCGCGCTCTTTATAACTGTACGAAACATAAATTCATAGAATTGTAGAAATTTTATTTTTTGAATGACGGGTGATATATTTATTTATTTGTTGCGTTATCCGTTTAATTAAAATTTTCCATTCGTTTTAGGCAAGACTTAGGCCACCGATATTTTCATAAATAGATTAAATTGATTTGGTATAAATACTTTATTAATTAAATTCACACTTTTGGCGTTTAGGCAAAAATACTAGTTCATTCTTTATTTTATATTCTTTATACACTTTTAATGCAACGTACATTTTATATTGTTCCGTTTACGCCGATACATACTTAGTTAAGTCAAATCCACATTTCGATGTTAGGTAAATACTAGGTCGCCCATTTACAAATCTTTTATTCTTCAAAGGAATTTTGTCTTTTCACTCATTTTTTATCCACAATTCCTTATACTTATTTTTTACCAATACTTTTTACAATTCTTTTGTTCCTTATTCTTTTGATAGGGTGTTCATTAAACAAACACTCTTTTTAATTAAACGGTAGAAACAAGTCAAATAAACTTCACTTTTCTGAATAATTTCGTTATATAAAATCTTTACACCAATGAATATTCGTAAAATATTTTTTACATTCTTTATGCACTAATATACCTAGTTATACAATTCTTCATACATATTAGGTTTGATATGCACTCTTTTATTCTTGAAAATACATTCTTTGTTTATTTAATATCCATACATTCTTACATAGACGCACATTCTTTATATCCTTGATATATTTTTTTTTTTACATAGTCTTACATTTTTTTTATATATATTCTTAATATAGTTACACATGCTTTACACTAACATATATATACACTCTTTGTACTAACATATATACTTTTATACTTACAAGGTACATTCTCTTTATACTCTTTTATATATTCTTTTTTACTATACATTCTTTATGAATACCTGATACTTGATATAAATACATTTTATACACTGTATATAATTAGTATACTATCACTTAGTGTAGCTTTTCATGAAGTCATAACATTTTGAAAACAGGTAATAATAATGATAAACAGATAGATAATCCCCCTCTAGTGTTCAGTTAAACTAAGTCTAAGGACTGTCTTCGGGCAGGCTCTGAGGGATGCTTAATACCTTCCCCTCGGGGTAAATAAAACCCTTATCTAGAATCTCATAGGTTTCATGGACTAAAATGGAGTAGACACACAAATACATATAGGTTTCCTGAGTTTCCTAAAAAATAAGGTGGCGACTCTAACCCTTTTAGACCAGTTAGAAGAACCGGGAAGTTGCAAACTATCTTGGACCCGTTCAAAATAGGGCGTAACAGTTGTAAAGCCGAGCTACTCACTGCACACAAGTTTAACAGTTGAGCTTGCCCATGCTTTAGGTCAAATATTGAATGAGATAGTCTCTATTCATCCCACATGCTTCCTACTATATATACAACATATTGCAACATAGTGTGTATCACTCGAAAAACCTAATCTAAATTGGGCAAAAGTTGTCGTCACAAGATTTCAAGTGATCACAAGATCAAGTCACTTGCAAAACTAAAGAACCCGATCCAGATACAGATTTAGTCTAAGTTCTTTATGTTGTTGTAAGTCTTTTGTTCTGTTGTGCTAAAATTGTAAACCTACTCTTCCCAAAAAGAAAGTTGTTGTTAGGTAGTTTAACTTTCAATTTATTAAGTGGTATCCTTAGCTAAAGCCAGCTTAGGTGTATTAGTTGGGTTTGGCTAGAGGTAGTCAACCTTAGTTTCCTTGGCTAGAATTAGTGAAGTGGAGGTATTTGCAATCGGTGTATTGCAAAGGTTGAGGGACTATGGGAGTTAGTTCCTAGGTTGCCACGATTATAAGGGTTGAGGGATTATGAGAGTTAGTTCCTAGCTTAAGATAGGTTGTAATCTGAAGTTGCTCGTGTAGTGGAGTTGAAATCCTACTGGGGTAGGTCGTGGTTTTTAATCCCTTGAGCAATGAGTTTTCCACGATAAAAATAGTGTCTTCTTTACTTACTGTATTGCATAAGGGAACTGGTACACAACTAGGTCTCTCATACATTATTTGGTGGACGCAAAGCCTGTAACAATTTGTATCAGAGCAACTGCTTTCTAAAATGCTAACACCTAAAAAGAATCTGTAAAATTATTGCTCCACCTAATATGAAAAAAGGTCAATCTTTCACCAAGCCACCCAGACTTAACGGAAAATACTATGGGTGGTGGAAGACTAGAATGCACGACATCATCATGGCTGAAGACCCAAAGCCATAGGATATCATCTGTGATGGCCTCTATATTCTAATACACACAAGTGAAGATGGTGTAAAAACCACTGATAAAACAAGGAAAGAATACAATGATGCTGACAGGAAGGCAGTGGAGAAAAATTATAAAGCCAAGAAGATCCTTCCATCATAAGTCACCCTAATCCTGAGATCCCGGTGCATGTGAATCTTGCCATGGCCCTACCCTAGAGCCCTGATCTGGCACAAACTGATCTAGCATAGGATGCGAAAGTCCTCCAACCTATTGTCCTTCCACTTGCTGTCTATCGCCGCCCAGGAATCCTACGAAAGTACCCACTATTTTGATCTCAAAATCTGACCATTACCCTCATCTGGTTCTTGTTCCGTAGATCCTAGAAAGCCCTAGTTAACTGACTCCCAAGATCATATACTTCTCAATTCCTCAGAAGACCCCACACACTCTGCAGCCCTATTACAATACAGAGTCCGGGGATTAACCGATCTAGTCAACACTTGTATTGCCCTCCTTACTTCTCGCTTAACTGGGTCCACACGGGAAACTGGTGATACCGGAGCTCTTTCTTGGCCTAACACCTCTAATACCATCAGGGTCGAAATCTCCCGTCATGATGACTCATCCCGCATCTTAGACGGATGTATCTCGATAGAAGACATCATCTAAGATGGGTCCGTCTCAATAAAAGACATAACCTTAGACGGACTCGGATCATCTGTAGTCTTTTTCGTAGAAGTCATCTCTTACCTATAAAACAAACAAAGGTCAGGGTTAAGAATTTCATTTCCTATGACTCGGCTTTATAGCACGATCTAGGACAAGAAAGAAGGATAACAATCCTAAATGCCCTGCAACCTCCTATTTATAAGTTTGGCGCGCAACGCACCCATAAAAAGGACTTTACCAGAGACGGCTTGTACACATCCCTAGGATAGACCTGCTCTGATACTAAGTTTGTCACGACTCAAACCGGAAGGCCACAACGGGAACCCTGGCCTTGCTTGACGAGCACCACTCTAACATAAATTGATGATCATATCAACATACCTAAGTAGGACAAGAGGGTTCGTCATGAGACAATCTGAATAAAACATAGGGAGTAATCAACAAGGGACGACCCCGAAACAATATACATAGGATATATGGGCCTATAAAGCCGACATGATCATCTATATTTCAAACTATAGGCCAGCAAGGCTATACAAATATCTACATACATGACATATGTCTACAAGCCTCTAAAGAGTACCTAAACATCATAAGGTCGGGATAGGGCCCTGCTATACCCATAACACGTGTACATAGGTAGGATGACTCACAAGGACAACTCCAGAGCAAATAGAGTGCACCAACACCAGTACCGTCAACCTATCTATCAGGACCTGCGGGCATGAAACACAACCATCCCCAGGTAAAAGGACGTCAGTACTAATAAAGTACCGAGTATGTCAGGCAGGAAAGTAGCTAGGAGAGACATGACAATAATATGAGATAAAAAGAATTAACCTGTACATCTGAAATGCCTCTGAGGGCTATGATATGGATAAGTACTGTATATATGTGTATATAACGCCATTCATACATATATATGCGTATATAATGCCATCAAGCCTCTATGGCCATCATCATCATCACCAACTGATCAGTAGTGAGTATATAATGCCGCCGAACATATATATATATATATATATATATATATATATATATATATATATATATATATATATATATATATATATATATATATATATATATATATATATATGCGTATATAATGCCATCGGCCTCTGTTGGCATCATTATCATAGTATCTTATATGTATAAGTATGATAGGAGCACATTTTGGATTGGTCAGAACGACGCATGCTCTTTGCACCTCTGAATAATGTTATGATACTAACATCATTGTCATTACATGACTCCATGAAAAATTTAAATCATATGAATAGAGTTGCTAAGAATAACACTATTAAAACATGAACCAACAGGGACATTTCTAGCTACTAAGAGCGGAATCGTTATGACATAGCGTTTCAGTTACGTTTCATTTCATAAGGATCATGCCAAAAGAAAAAGGGTTAGCCTTACATACCTCAATCTCCTTGCATCCTTAAGAACTCTCAAGCATCCCACAAAATAATTCAATCTACAATAGCGCAATGAGGCTCATTTTAAAAAAAAAAATAAAAAATTATTACATAGGGGGTAGGGGAAGGGAAATAGGGAAAGGGATTATAATGAGGGGATTCAAACCCTCGCCAACAAGGTGAGAGTTTAGGTAGCCAACCAACTGAGCTACTAGATCCCTACCACAATGAGGCTTATGATTAATACTAATTAGAGATTTCATTCATAGCTTAAGCTAGTAGCTCTCTAAATAAATTTGGGCAACATCTCCTCTATAACAAGGACTTCCTCCAATTTCATATACCAACAATAGCAAGCATAGCAATCCAGCAAGGATAAACACTAATAACAAGACACCATATATAGTAACCACATGCCATTAGCATTTCACGACGAGCGACATGCTCGGATTGGAACCTATATCACCTCATGAACCTCTTACTCTAACTCAACATTGCTCACAGAATGATAATAAGTATTTTCATCAAAAGTTCCAGCATTATATCATACACAAATAACTATAAAACCGTCCAAACAACTTCAACAACCACACTAGCATTTCTAGGTGCTAGTTTATGCTCTTTTTAACCATTTACTTCAACCAACACCAAAATAACCTTAAGAACAAGCAAGAACATGAAATACTTACCTTATACAGCAGCCACAACATGAATTCCAAGCTCTTGTTAGATTACAATGATCCTTAACATCACAACAATCTCATAGAAGTACTTCTCCTTGTCTTAGCTAATCTTTTATATTGATCTAGGATGAAAATGTTAGGTTTCACCCTTGAACCTTTAAAATCTAGTAGGAAAAGTTTAGGAGAGTATATGGAGGAAATTTGGGGTGAAAATGACTTAAAATGAACCCTCCAATGAACTTAAAACAAAAAAAGTCGGCCACCGCCTCGAAAATGTGCCGGGATATGCGATGCGTTTCACCAAATGCGGCCTCACTTCCCTTCGCATTTTCTAGGCAAAAATTTGGCATCAGATGCCCTCCATATACTCCCCTGAATGGGTGGCATATCAGGTTCTGTGACGCAGAACATCTCCCCGACATATCAAACTTTGTCGAAACTTGGTTCCTTCGATTCGATTAACCTCCAACATTTATGGCATATACTTAACATTTGTTCCAGACCTTCCTTGACCTTACAGGGATTTCACGACCTCTTTGAGCTTACGTTAGTTTACTTACGATACGAATGACGCAAAAAATCCGAGATGTAACGAGAGGGGGGTGGGGGACTAGAAATGAGAAGTATGATAAATGTTTGTGATCTACTCAATATCAAGAAGTGGTGGAGGTTTAGAGGACATGATTATTTGCATCAGTATTGCATCAGGGCTCATCCTGTTTCCTAAGTATAGGCACCTGGTAATTCCCATATTTGGAAGACTCTTACACAAGCTAGAGCAAAAACAGAGCATAATATGATATGGAGGATTTATAATGGGAATAGTAGTTTTTGATTGGACAATTGGACAGGTATGGTGCATTAGCTACTTATTGCCCTGACCAGAGGCATCTGTCAACACTACTGTGTACAATTTCTTCAACAATCAAACATAGGATATTCAGAAACTGCAAAATGTTCTACCAGAATGGCTTGTGGACAATATTATTAACATGAATATTGGTTCCAACAATAGACTTGATGTGCTGTTCTGGAATGCTTCTTCTGATGGTTTTTTTCACCAACGTGACAACTTGGGAATCCGTTAGAGATTCTAGAGTGACTGACCCTTTGCTCAAGAAAATTTGGCACAACAGTATTCCTTTTAAGCTTTCCTTTTTAATGTGGAACCTAATAAAATTTAAATTACCTTTTAATGATGTTATTTGCAGGTCTTGGAACAGAATCCCAATAGATAGCTTATGCTGTGCAGACCCTCAACCTGAAACCATCAAGGATCTTTTCATAGACAGTGAGCCTGCTCAAAGTTTGTGGAAATTCTTTGGTCAGCCTATAAGGATCAGTTATCAAAGCAAAACAGTGAGAAGCTTCTTACAAGATTGGTGGCAAGCAACTGGGAAGAATGTTATTCATAAAATGATGCTCAAAATCATACTGGATTCTTTGGATCACAAGATGCTCTTGTAGATATGGAGTGCAAACAAGATTTTACACAAGAAGGATGGAGCAGCAGTGTCAATGGCTTATTAAAGCTTATATGGACAAGGCCTTGCCTATGCACAAGATGAATCTACAGTGGGCACAATTGTGTGAGACAGTTGAAAGAGTGAGGCACAAAACAATTGCAAAGGTTGTGACATGTAATATGCCTTATAATGACTGGACTAAAATCAACACTGATGGAAGTTTTTTGAAAGAAAATGGGAAAGTAGGCATTGGTTGAATAGCTAGGGACAATTCTGGAAATCTGTTATTTGCTTTAGCTACTCCAGTTCAATGTAGAGACCATAATGTAGCTAAAGCTTTGTCTTCCTTTTTTGCTATGCAATGGTGCAAGAACAATGGGTACCAACACTACATCATTGAAATAGATTGTCTTATTGTAGATATGATGAAGAACAAGACATCTCAAAATCTTAACTTGAAGAGCATTGTAGAGGATATTGCAGACTTGAATAACAATGCTGATGCTATATTCTCACATTGCTATAGAGAAGCCAATAGAGTGGCTGATTATCTGGATAAATTAGCCACAACATTGAGGGAGCAAAGAATCTATAACACTTTTGACCAGTTGCCTATTGGTGCTAAAGGGTCCTTTTTGCTGGATAAGAGGCAGATCCCTAACATTAGGATTAAATATGACAAGATCAATTTTTTTGTTAGCTAAATGTATAACATGTATTCTAGGAGGAATGATTTGCAATTTGTGTAAACATTTTCTAGCTGATTGCATTGCAATCTCTCATGTATACATGGGGTTTTGGTTTAGTCCCCCTCATACTTTTGTGTTCCCTTTACATGAATGAATACATTACCACCAGGATCCAACATGATAGATTTAAAAAAAAAAAACACACACACACACACACACACAAAACACAAAAGAGCATGAGGAGGAGGGAGAAGGAGAGAAAGGCAGTAATAGCACGGGCGGGGTATTTTTCATCTCTGTAATAAAAATAATTATTGTCATAAAATATTAAATTTCACAGTCGAAATCTCACGCAATGTCTTAAAAAATTTATCTGTGAATTTTTTAAACACCACAACCATGATTATTTCTCAATTATAAAGCTGAAAAGTGACATTTGTGAACTTTATATGAGGAAAAAAAGCATGGAAATAAAATCAATAATCTACCGTGGAATCTACATTTTAAAAATTAAGATTAGAATTTAGAATCTATATGTACAAAAGTTTAAAATTGAGTAACTTAAACAAATGACTACAAATTATCAGATTCGAATGAATTGATGCTAGTTTTTACATAATTATTGTTTGTAGCCAGTTTTAGGCGATTCACGTGTATTTGAGTGTATTTGAATACACTATTTGATATCACGTGTATTTGAATGTGCTTGAATACATGCAACCTTTAATTTCTTTGAATACATGTGTATTCAAGATGATTGTATTCCAGTGCATTCAAGTACATGACAAAGTTGTGTATTACAGTGTAGTTATATATTGATCTATCCTTTTTGTTTTGGTTATATTTGAATGTATTCGAGCTCCGATCAGCAAGGTCGCCGCCGGATGTCGCAAGGTTGAATGTATTTGACTATATTTGAATGTATTTGTGTTGTCGTCGGCTAGTATTTCACTGCTATATCTTGTATTCGGGTGTATTCAAAAACATAAATCGGCTGTATCAAAAAATGACAGGGGTAAATCTGCATACAAACAACAAAAATTCAGATACAAATTTTTCAGATACACTGTATTTACTTGGAAAAATCATATATAAACATATGTATATAGAACATTCAAACAACACATACAGTCAAATGGATCTTGTTTTGCCCAAAAATACAATCAATCAAATACATATAACTCATATTTATACTAAAAAAAATGACGAATACACTCAAATACACTCAGATTTAAATACAATCAAATCTGGTCGGATCTCCGGCTAAATACAAAATACACTGTATTTACACTAAAAAAAATGGAGAATACACGCAATTCATTTAAGAATACACTGTATTTACTCGAAAAAATTGTATAGAAATCTGGAGAAGCATAGTTTTGATTTTTACGCTCGATTGGTGCAACGTATGCAATTACATTATGAACATATGCACTTTCTACGTTTTTGGCTGAGCAAAACTAATTCTTCTTTACTTTTGGTTAACATTTTTTCTTCTTGTTGAACTTCTATTGTTTATTTGTGACGACCATATGTGATGGAGGGCACCGCGGTGGAATAAAATCGGTGCGCCACCGCAGCTGTCACCGTTTCTGCCATCAATAGAACATTCCACCTCCACCACCACTGTTTCCGGCTTTTCCGTCTTCGCCGCTGCCATTTGGATGATCTGGTGGTATCTCTGTTCAGATTCGGTGACGAGCAGGTGTTACCAAGAGAGAAGAGAGAGAGAGAGGGAACAGAGAGAGAGAGAGAGGGGTGAGAGCCAAGGGAGAAGAGAGAGGCAACAGAGAGAGAGGCGAGGGAGAAGAGAGATCTGGGAGGTGAGGAAAAATCGATTGAAAACGAAGACTATTGACATACATAGCGAATGTTTCGATAGGTATAACTAGTTACGAGGTATAAATTAAAAAAAGACTATAGCTACAAAAAGTAAATAAAATAAAGAATAGTTATTATCCATGAATATCTCTTAGAGTAGCTCACCATGCATATTTTCTTTTAAAAATTAAGAATAAAATTTAAAGGCCGACCCACCACAAAAAGGACTTACAATGAAATTTCTAATTTTGTGAAGGTGTAGAGCCCACTGCATGCATCATTTTTGGGCCACATGATGATGAGTTTATCTGTTCTCACAAGAAAAAGTGGCCAGTTCAACTCTTTCAGTTTTTTAGGTAACAATTTTACGTGACCATTATTCATTTTCTAAGAGCATCTCCAATCTTGCACACCACTTTTTACATCAAAATGGTGTAAACATCAAAATTGTGAAAATTAATGCGAATCCATTATACTATTTTTACACCAAAAAAAATATATATATTCCTTTTATATTCTTCTCTCTCTTCTATATTATTTTATTTTCTTTTATTTAAATTTTATTTTTTATTTCATAAAACAAATCCTTTCTTTTTTTGTTTTTTTTACATATTCATTCCATGTAATTCATATTCCTTTGTTATATAACCATTTAATATAAAATTATTTTATACTATAAATTTTTAAATAATATAAATTGTAAGCAAATATTATACGTTATACATATTGATGAATAATTCAAATAAAAACGAAATCATTGATAAAATATAATTAAATAAATATTACATTATGGTGAAATTTATTTTAATTTCTACATAAATATTCAACATCCATGATTAGTATGTTGCTCCCATAAATGCTCTATTAACGCATTACGAAGTGCAAAAATAAGCATCTTTGTTCTTAAAAAAGAAAATAAAATATTCGACAAGATAGAGCTTTGAAACTAAAAGAATTTAAAGAAGAAAATAAAATTTTATTGTCGAATTTAGATTTTATTGATGATCCAAATATTCGTGAATTTATTCGACAAGAACAAAAACGAATAATGGATAAAAGATGTCAACAGTTTCAACAGCCACAACCAGAACAATCCTCTACCCCATATACTCAATATTTTAATGATATCGGTGGATCTGGAAACGACCTACCAAAGTACTAAATTATTGTTATAATTTTCTAAATTATTATGTTATTTAATGTATTTTCAATTTTAATGTATTGAACATTACTATGTTATTGGACATTGTGTTATTGAGCAAGTGTTATAATTTTAATGTATTATATTATTGAATATTGTGTTATAATTTTAATGTATTTTCAATTCTAAATTATTATGTTATTGAACATTGTGTTATTTATTAACAACATATTATATTTTATATTTGCTGTATTTTTTTATGCAATTATAACTTATAGTAAAATTAACTTACTATTTTATATAAAAATAATATATACGAAAATTAATTTATAAAAATTACACTCTAATGGTAAGATGTAAAATTAATATCATAAAGATATTACATACAAAATAATTAGGTATATTAGGGACCTAAATGAAAAAATTAAAATTTATAATATGTTAATTTAAAAGTGTTACATAATAAAAAAATAATTAAAAAATATTGATGAATAGTAATGGTGTTGATGAATAGTGTATCACCAAATTTGGTGCAATACTATTCACACACCAAAATAGTGTAAGAAATGGTGCAAGGTTGGAGCTTCAAAATACCAAATATTACACCAAAATAGAATTTGATGTAAAAAATGGTGCAAGGTTGGAGATGGCCTAAAGAAAGTTTAATTGGTACCTTTTTTTCCCGTAGTTTAATTGGTTCCTAAAGTACATATAATTTTAGACAAACTTCTTTCCTTTTTTCTGCTTTTCCTCCTCCTTCTCTTCTTAGTAATTGTACATTAGTAGTATTTTTATGTTTACAACAATTAAAATATAATGCTTTGAAATAATGAATTTTGAATATGAAAAGTGAGTTTTAATTCAAATAGCTGCTGTGGGAGAATTTTGAAAATATTGGCAAATCACTATTGTTGCAAAATGAGTTTGTTACATTTGACGTAGTTTTAAGAAATTGAGGATTGAAGTTTGTTCATTATGATATTTGAAATTAATGTTTCAAGTTTGAACTCATTCTAAGTAAATTTAGACGTCAAATCGTGTGTTGAATTGTTAAAATTAAAAAATACATACTTTTATTTTTGGGCTAAAAAATATTCAACTGAACATCTACACATCAGACTCACACGTCTAAAGCGTATCGAAAAATTGGGTGCACTTTAGTTATGTTTTTCTTAAGTGCAGCACACCATTATTACAAAATGAATTTATTAGATTTGTTGTTGTGTTGATAAATTAATTAATGACTGAGGTTTGTTCATTATGATAATTGAAACTTATGTTTCAAATTTGAACTCATTTAGAGTAGATTTAGGCGTTGAATTATTGAAATTCGAAAAATAAACTTTTATTTTTAGGTAAAAAAGAGAAACACTTAAGGGACGTCTTAAGTGCATGCAAAACATTTCATGCACTTTAGTCATGTGAGTCTTAAATGCAAAAATGACTGCAGTTACCAAATCTCCTTATTTAGAAAAATACATTTTATTGTAAGAAGTACTTTTCAAAATAAAATACTTTTGTAGAATAATAGTTTGATTTTGACTTCCTTCTATAACTTTTTTTGTCAATATTAGCTCAGTAATTTGTGCTTAACTAGATTCCAAAAATGCTTATTCGGAAAATCTATTCTTTTAGCTTTTGAAAAAACAGCTTCGCATGCAACTCACAAAAACTTATTTTCCCTCTAAAATCTTGATCAAATACCTCAACTCTACAATTGGGAGTTCTAATGTTCAGACAATTAATAGTACAGACAGGGTGCTTCTTGATGCATTGATGAGTCCTAATGTTGAATAGTTAATATCTCTTACACCTATTAACACTAAAAAACAACCACAAATCTATATATTATTAAAAAGAGGGTAGTTTTAGGACAAAAAGTAGTTAATTAATTATTAGTTATTGTTTGAATTTAAAAATAATTAAATAGCTATATTTTTTATAAGTATTGGTTATAGTGCTACCCATTTCTTTACCATGAGGAAAAAAACTGAAGACCACGTTTCTGCCAGATCAAGTTTAAGTTTTAAAAATTTGTAATTCATTTTCTTTTAAGAACTTTTTGGAAGCATCGGACAAATAATATGAAAGTACTTTTAGCTATACGTTTCAGATTTTTTTTTTCCGATAGTAGTAAATTAACTTTTTTTTTTTACTTCACAATTCCATGTTGTTCTGTGGTATTAGTACTCGGAGCAAGAAGATAACATGTCTGCATACTTGGTATTTTGATGTTTATCATAGAAATATTGCCTTGACTTTTTATCATCACAATGAAGTTGTTGACTTTTGTGACTAGCTGTTAGTCCATGCCTTTGAATGATGCTTAGCTCCTTTTCCATTAATATGTAGGTGGTGAGGATATAAGGACCCGTGGCCATGAAGCATAAAGTTATACAGATGAAAAAGGATATAACATAGGGAATGCTGTTTTGTCATATGAAGATCCTTCTGCAGCACTCTGCTAGGGGCTTTTTAAATAGTAAGAACCTATAGTAGAATGATTTCCTTTATGCACTATATGTCTTAACTGCTAACCATGAATATGTTCACCGGATTACGACTTCAGAGGTTAATTATAAGATCAGCGTTGCAATGGCTGAGAAGTCTGCACTAAAGGCTCCTCCAGCATATGGTTTCTGGGTAATTCATATAGTGTTATCCTTTGTTCATTCTTCTTTTTGAATTTATTTTCTTTCATATTCACATGACTTCCATTTTTTGCTACTGCCCACTTAAGAGTACGTAAATGTCTTTTATACTTGTGCCTTGGCATGCATGGGAGTAAGCATTTTCAGCACCTCTAATCACTCGATTTCCTCTTCTATTGGACATTAGTAGTTTTTTTCTCCCTTTTTATATGCTGAAGTTAATTAATAGTAATAGATTTGGAAACTTATGACTAAAAAATCAAATAGAGGTTTGGAAATTCTATTAAATTTTGTTTTAAATTTGGCAGGCAAAATTTTTGTATGAAGAACTGCCAAAAGTTTAAAAAGCTGAAGACAAATTTAAATTGTATTTATCCGTATTCTCTTTTGTCTTCTTCTAAGAGAATTGTTCAGAAGAGTTTTAATGAAATTAAGTCATATTATCATAACATGTAACTTTTGAGCCATTAAGCAAATAAAAATGGACGTTAACTCATAAAAATCGAGATTAGTAAAAAACTTTCTTTATGCAGCAATGAACACACAACACATAGCCAAATTTTTGTGTGAATCTTTTGAATTTAATATGATTAATTTTAAATTTTGAATGAAAATATAAACTCTTTGAACTAGATGTGGTTAATTTTTAATTTGAAATTTGAAGATGTTAGATAAACCTAATAGGAGTTCTTTGTAATTGAGATTAAAAAAAAGATGAATTTGAAATGAAAGATAAAGTTATTTGATTTTTCTCTAATTTAGCTTAAATTGATGTTGCCTTGCAATTATTCCTAATAGATTTTTTACTTTGTTCAGACTATTTACGGAGGAGAAATCCATTATTTCTCTGTTTATATAGACTTTAGCTCATTTATTTTTACTTCTATGAACTCTAATAATTCTTTTTTTAGAACAAGAGGAAAAAAGGAATATTCATCCTTTTCAACTTATTGCAGCTCTGAATATATCATGTTCACATGTTATGCCTTATCATCATATGCGGTGCAAAGTTAAAAGTAGATAATTCTGTGCTCGACGAATATGTATCATGTGATTGGGTGCCCAATTGAAGTAGCAATTTCACCTTCCAAAGTTTCGTATATTGTAATGGATACATGTAATAAAATGATTTAAGTTGTGTATTGCCTTCCAATGAATGGGAGCTTTTGTCACTCAAAGATTTATTTCTTTAATGAGATAATTTAAACCTATATGTAATGGAATGTAATAGGTTTTGTGGTGCGATTATCACATGTTCCATAACATGATAACCCAAACATGTCTTTCCCTCTCTAATTAGGTAAAGAAATATTCATCCTTTTCAATTTACCGCAGCTCTGAATATATCATGTTCACATGTTTAATTAGGTAAAGAGAAAAAGATACAAAAATATGTTTTAGTAGATAATACTTAATTGAATTTGAATTGAGGAAGTATTTTGACCTGGCACGAGAAAAGTTATACTATGAATAAGATCATGTAACTAAAATAAAAGATGGAAAAACAAAACAAATGCCAAGCTACAAAATAAAATTATAAAATATAATTAAATTTCTCAAATAGAAAATATAAATAAATGCTTATTGCATATAATACAAAACTAACAATTATTAAAAATATTAATAGATTTTATGATAAAATAATAATAAAAACTTCTCTATTTATACATTGAACAAATTTGGAATCACGATAATACATAACATTGTTTGGACCATACGTAAAGCACTTACTGAGAAAACCTAAATCATACACTACAAAAAAAAATTGGTAATTTGTGGAGGTTGAAAGTTGCAATTCGTGGGGTTTTAGCCTCCTTAAGTAATTAGTGGAGGCTAAAACCCTCGCGAATTGCAACTTTCAACCCCCGCAAATTACCCTTTTTTTGGTAGTGATAATTTACCATGATTATATTATAAATTAAAAAAAATATGTAATTAATTAATGTTTAGTGATAAGAATGTATATGAAGTCATGCGTAATTTTTAGCACTACTAGTCTAATCCAATAGCCTGAGATTTTTATGATTTTCTAACATCACAATATGGAGAAGTAAATGGAGATGTTCCTCTTGCTGATGTTTTTCATACAGTACCAGCAAACGGGTAATAAGAGCTGTTAGACATTATTTCTTAGGCATTATTGGTGCTAAATGTTGGCTTCTATATAGCCTTTTCAATAATATTTGGTTTTGGCGTTGTCTTACATGGGGATTGTTACGCTTACAATTATTAGAATGAAGATAATGATCACTGGAACAATTCATCAAGCAAATCATCATCTTCTTTTATGCAAAGATCTTTGACTACCTGTTTTAATACTTCAATAAAGGATGCATTGGAAGCTCAAGGATATTTTCAGGGCGAAATAGAAGTCTGTGAAGTTTAAGTTTCTCTAAAATTTAAAATTTCAGTCTAAGATGATTGTTGTAACGATTTCACATAGTAGTTACATACAAACATAGAAGAAATAAGGTGAAAGTTGTATACTCCCAATATCTTCTTCGTATAGTTGTTTTGTGAATATAATTATTTTTACATTCATAAATTTTTCATGTCTCTGATGTGTGAACTTCTGAATTTGAATTTCTTTGGACAATGATATAGTTGAGAGAAGCGCTTTGCACAATGCTATAAAGAAGATTTCACTGCAAGATGTCGGATCACAAATTAATTTGATTGAATAGTACAATGTTTACAGTTGTAAGTCCATGATGCTCATGTCTGTGTGCATTCTCCTTAATCAAATGATTTATTTTGACATCAAATTTTGATGCTAAAAAGTAATTCACCCATGTTAAAACTATTATACTTCAAAATAGAGTTCTTTTGTTTCCCTAGGCCCCACCCATTTGTGGGATTACACTGGTATATCGTTGTTGTTGTATAAAGTTCTTTAGTCACATTTATATTACAATTAATTATGTTGTAAATATATATTGTTTAAGAAGAGTACAATTATGTTTTGTTAGCACTATTCAAAATGACCAGAACTCAAATATAAGATTGTTACAACTATCGCCCTCCACTCTTTTTTTTTTTTTTTCGTTTGAGATAATCCGCACATCGCGCGGGTACGTATACTAGTTGATGGTAATATTACTCTCTCTCTGAACAAGTTTGCTAACTCACAAGATGAGGACATCATTGAGAAAGGTGAGGAAGATGATATTTTGAATTATTGTTTTGCAATTGTAGTTAGGTATGCAGACATTCCGCCTAAGCAACAACGCAATAACAAAAAAAATCATGGAAGAAAAAATAGTTGGGATAGTAAGACGATTGAGACTTTTTTTCAAGGCACCTACTGATGTGACTGACAAAACAGAATTATATGATAGTATTAATAGCTTCAACAAGATTCATTAAATTCAAGAAGAAGTGATGAACTATCAAGTAATGTTGGATAGATTTGAAGCAGAAGACGAGGAAACTATTTCAGGTTACTTTAGACGGGCAATCTATCTTTTTTAATTCTTACGTTTGTAAAAGGAAGTTTGAGGTCGATAACTCAACTTTCTTCTCAGTTTTTATATTTTGCATTACTTAAGTATACTCATTTGTAATATCATATAGAGTATATTACAAACTTTATGATGATCATAGAATAACTAGTTTCCTCAGGCTTTTATGTTGTTCATGCTTGTTAGTTAGTAGATCTTCATTACCTCATTTGAATTAATAAGATAAAGCCTAGTACCTCTTACTTGTACTTATTCTTGTAGATGATTTGTTTATTTTTTAATAAAAATTGCTAGACACTCTGTCTACTGGTATAAATTTACCAAAAAAATAAAATAATAACACCTCAACTCTTTAAACTAAATATTTTTAATTTTCCAAAAGTTTAACTCAACAAACTATTAATCTCAAATTTTATTGAGATAACCCATTAAATTTCTCCACCCAAATGACCCTTCAAGTTTCAAGTTGCCAGTTGCCATCAGCATGGACATCTTCCATCATACTTTTTTGTTTCCTTATCTTTACTTCTCACCTAATTAATACTTCCTCCGTTTCAATTTATATGAATATATTTGATTGAACACGATATTTAAAAAAGAGTGAAGACTTTTGAAACTTGTGGTTCAAAATAAATCTTAAATATTTGTGTGGCTATAAATCATTTCATAAAGTGAATTTATTTTCAAATTAGGAAAGAAATCATTCATTTTGATACGAATTAAAAAAAATAGATTTACATAAATTGAAACGGAAAGAATATTAAATAGAAAATGAATAAAGGATAGAGCATTATAGAGTGTAAATTTTATCCTCGGGGGAGTAATCAATTATGCACAAGTCTCTTTCAAGAAAGGAAAAGGGCGCACATCTTAGGAGCAAAACTGGGTCAAAACCATCAAAAAGGGAAGGGAGGTTCCACATTGTTTATGTCACTCACCAATCAACTTGAGGGTTCACATCACCCTTCAACCATTAATTTCATGTCACTTACTAATCAATGTGGGGATTCACATCATTATCCAAGCATTAATTTCTTTTATTGGTAATTAAGATGCCTGGTTCCTGTCTCGTCTTCTGAGAAGGATAGCTCATACATAGCTGACTCATAAAAATCTGAAGTACATAAACTTCATTTCAACCATAATTATTGGGTACAAATATCTTACTTAATACCCCATAAGTACTTCCACCTGTTAAAAAAAATTATCCACTTAACCTTTATTTTTTTAATTAAAAAAGAGTGTTCACTTTTAAATAAAAAAAGAATTAATTTTATTTTTAAAAATTTGTCCTTATTAAGTGTTAGTGACCAAATCTCAATACCTATTTAATTAGGAATAGTTTAGTCAAATTATCTTTTTTCCCTATGAGTTATTATTTTCTTAAGAAGCATGCAAATGACTTAGTGAACACTCTTTTTAAACCGGAGGAAGTAATTAATACAACGATAAGTTTACTATATCACTCTTCAATTATAATAGATTCAATATTTTGGGAAATGAATATAGTTAAAAATCAAGGTAAATTAGTAACAAAGTGATAAATTCTATCTTGGTTTATCAAACTGGACAAGTTAAAATGAAAATATATTTACAGTAGGGAAAAGGTGCAAATATACCCCTAAACTTTGTGATTTAGAGCAGATATACCCCTAGTAAAAAAGTAGTGTATATATACCTATGTCGTTACAAAATGCTGCAAATATATCCTTTTTGCTGACGGAATGTTTTGTAAAAATCATTTAGCTTTTTTTTAATTAAAAAAAATATCCCGTGGCTTTAAAAAAAGTCTACTATTTTTATAGTACACGTATTTTTCTAAAGTCACATGGTAATTTGTTTTCCTGGTGGGAAGTGTCTAATTCGTTTAAAAGAATGGGTAGACTTATTTTTTTAAAGCCACAAGAATATTTTTTTAAACAAACCAGGCTCCACGCACCTGTAAAAAAAAATTACTCCCTCCGTCTCAAAAAGATTGTCCTCTTTTTGACTTGGCATAAAGTTTAAGAAATAAAGGAAATTTTTTGAAATATGTGATCCAAAACAAGCCTTAGATATTTGTGTGGCTGTAAATCATCTCATAAAGTTAAATTGTTTCTAAATATAGAAATGAGACAATCTTTTTGGGACAGACTAAAAAGGAAAAGAGGACAATTTTTTTGGGTCAGAGGGAGTACCATGTAGCTTTAAAAAAATATTTTTACTAAAAAAATGGGTAGACTTTTTTTTTTTAAAAGGCACGTGGCATTTTTTTAATTAAAAAAAGAAGCTAATGATTTTTAAAAAAATGTCGTCTATATTTGCACTATTTGTGGAACGACAGGGGTATATTTACACGATTTTTGTAACTGTAGGGGTATATATACACCACTGTTTTAACGAGAGGTATATCTACTTTAAATCGCAAAATTGAAGGGTATATTTATACCTTTATCCTTTATAGTATAGTGGATAAATAAAAATGAACGGAAGAAGTAACTGCGTTAATTAAGGAAGAAAGGTCTACTCTATGGCACCAAGGTTTGCTAGTTAAATGGGGAGGAAAACACCTTTTTTTTTTTTTTTTGCGCGATTCCCTTCAAGGCTTCAAAGGCACTTGTATTTAATTTTTTCTTCTTAAATTGGTGATCTTTAATTTTTATCTTTCGCCTAAAAATTAATGAATTTCGGATTCAAACTCTCGCTCAGTCAAAAATTTTAAAAAAAAAATCTCAAGGGAGACTTTTAGATCCAAACTTTACCTTAAGACAGACTCTGCCTTAAGGTAGCAAACTCTGAGTTATAAAGTAGCAAACTCTGCCTTAAGGGATAGTTGTAAGCAAACTCTGCTTTGTGAATCTAAAGCTCTGCCTTGCGAATTTTTTTTAAAATTTTTTAACTGGGCTGGAGTTCGAAACCGAAACTCATAAATTTTAAGCGAAGAACAAAAATTAAAGAACTAACAATTTGAGGGACAAAAATTAAAGACCACCCTTGAATAAGGACAATCGTGCAAATTTCCCGGAAGACGCTAAGCTGTCATTCTACCTAATCGTGTCATATTTCTTTTTATCTTATCATTCGTTTTTTTTTACTTTAAGCATCTGATATTCAAAATTCTCAACTCAACATGCTGAGGAAAACTAAATACTCCTTATCAAGTAATTACCTATTCCCGTGAAATAAAGTATTCTCCTTCTTCTTAAGAGGTTATTAATACACTCTCTTTGTAAACTCTAAATTCTCAATAGCTTGTGTTTTGGCTTCATCTTATATGCAAACATTAAACCCAATGAGTAATGAATAGTTTACAGTAGGAGCTCGTACGTACATACCACTCTAGGGCGGATCCATATAAAAGCGGAGAGGTGTTTACCCCGAATCCGGATAATCAATTAAATTTGTGAGTGGGTATAGGATATGTGCTTGGATCTTGACGTGTATTTGGAAGAGAAAATATGTGTATGAGCGTTCTTCGATAAAATGGCTAATAATGACAATGATCTATGAATATAAACGTTTATAAGCAATGTGGGACACTTGATAGAAGATACACGATAACAATGGAAACATATGATCTCGACCGAATCAGATATTTAGAGAGAGGGATTATATATATGAGTCTTTCTATTACAAATGTTCTTGGAAAAATAGAAGAGCCAACCCCGGTAAAGGAAGGGAATGAGCTCTATTTATAGTGATGTCTCTATGGGCCTCTTCCCATACTTATGATTAGAATAATAATAATGACAACTCTAAGCAGATTTGGTGGGATTAGTTTGGCCGTACGATCTGACACACGCATGGTTGGTGGTTGACCATGGCAGGACGCTACCGAAGCACGGTTCACGCGCAACGGCTTTACCGGACCAACTGCCACGGATAATCGGACTAACGGCCTCGACTGGTCTGTTAACGAAGAAACCGGACCAAATAACACCTCTGCTTAGCCCCGGTCCGAGCGTACCTCCGGTACGGAACTAAAATCCTCGTGTATGCTCTCGCCCTCTTCTACCTCCGGTTCCTCGTTCCTCCGGTTTGACTCATATCCGATTTTTACCGCATACAGATAGTCCCCACACTTTCCGGACCAACGATCTATCGGAGTAACGGGAAGTGGATGAATCATGAAACCGGTGACTCAATTGGCTTCGTCGTTATCTTCTCGTTTTAGCGGGAACGGTTGCGTCACGTTCCCCCTTTATCGGCCACGTGTCTTATCCCGAATGGCCGGTTCTGACAACCGCCGCACGCACGTCGCTTCGAGTCGTTTCTCATTAATTACGGGGGACACGTGGCATCCCCCGGTTGGTTGGGGAATCGTAACCGTTCTAGCCCAACGCCTATATAAGGCTCTTTTCCCCTTCACTTCAACACTTTCATGATCCATTTCTTCCTCATTTTTCACTCTTCACTACATTTCCTCTTCATCTTCATTTTCAGTTGTCTTTTACAGCCAATTCGCCGCTGAATTGTTGCATATACTTATGTGAAAAGAGGCAACTTTTTCACCATTCTTGCTAATCGTCCCTGCTTGAGTGTTTGTTTTGCACTTTGTCACTTCTTGAACCGCCAGTTCTCTAAATCTTCTTGAGCTTTTCTGCTGAATCCTCTTCCTTTCTTATTTTCCCAAAATGTCTGAAACCACTTCCCACGATGTCCCATCGGTTTCATCTTCGGGGACCGAGCCTGCATCTCCGGTAAAAACAAAAAGTGCCTTTGAGCCCACTGCCTCGGATATTATACCTGCCAAGCCCAACTTCAACAAGGACCTCAAGGCTGATAAACCCTCTTCGGTGTCCGACAGGGGATATGATGTGAGGCGCTACCCCTCATCTATTACCGAGGAGAGGCTTGACATAGTCCGGGCCGACTGCGGGTGGGACACCCATCCAGTTTGGGTTTTCGCCCCCGGACCAGATGAATCTGTTACTGACCATCGTGAAGGGTTTCTGTACGTGTACACATATCCTTTCACTCTCAAACTCGACCCTCCGGTGGATCCGGTCATTCTCGACATGTGCCGGACTTACGGCGTTACGTTGGCTCAGATCGGCCCAATTGTTTGGAGGGTCGTAGCGTGTCTCCGGTTGTTGGCCAACGATGCCGAGAAGGAGTTCACACTGGCCCACCTGATACGCCTATACTCCCCGAGGCTGTTCCGGGGTGGCGTAATGAAACTGGCCAAGCGCAGCCGGAATCCATTTTTCTAAAAAATGGATGAAGACAGATACCGGGGATGGTTGGAGCGATATGTCCGGATGAAGACCGAGGACATTATTCCAGTCGATTACATGCCTTTCCCGGAGAAGTGGAATAACAAGCGTAAGTCCGAAACCTCGAATAATTGCTTTTGCATGCTTCGTCAAATTTTGATTCCGCTTTCTCACTGTTTCTTCCTTACTTTTATCAGCCAATGGGTACGTTCCTCCGGTCATTCGGAATCTGAGTGACTGGGTCACTGTACTCCTCGACCAGCATCCTTATGACAACCGGACATGGGCCCACCTGTCACGTGGTCGATAGGTCGCCCAGAATCACGGTAGCCTTCTACTTCTATTCGTGTTTACTGCATCCTTCTCTATTCGTTCCATCCTTCGACCTTTGCTAACATCTTATCTTTTCAGGTTTTCCTAAGGGCTTGGTAGCCCCAAGATCGGAGTCGACCACTGAACCTACAGCGTCAGCATCCGAGTTCGATACAGCGGGTGCATCTCGTGCCCTTGCTGCTGCTACTGCCGCTAAAAGAAAGAGGCCCTCGGATCAGGGGCAACAATCGAAGAAGAGAAGGGCGAGAAGCGTCACTCGAACCTTACGGGACGAAACAGAGCCCGACATTATAGTTCGGAGAGTCGATGCCGAACCTTCCGTGGCCCCGATCCCAGAGGGGTCTGTCGCTGTTGCACCTCTTCGTTCCACCGGTGAAGGACTTTTAGTTCCGGCTCTTCACACAGGTGCGGAAGAAATCCTTTCCCCGGCTCCTCTTCGGTCGATTGACTTTGTCGACATTTCAGGTGAAACTTCTTCGGAAGATACTCCCCTGCAAAGGACAAGGAGGCCCCGGGAGACGACCCCTGCTGAAGGAGAGTGAAGGACTGGGAAGGAACCGGAGAACGAAGCCTCCATAGGCGTTCATCTGACTCCCGAGCATGAGCCTGCTACTACTGCGGAGCCCTCGGCCTTTGCCGAAGATGCTGAGGCCGCTCCAAGTTCCTCTACTCCGGCTCCGAGGGTGGATGACTTTGAAGATATGTTTGCGCGCACTCCTCCTGCAACCGGTGAAGCTGCAGGCTTCGGGCATCTCATGATCCCTCGGTCCACGAGGTCGGCCAGCCGGACCTCCAACTCTGGGACTAGGGACGGCTTGGTGCGTATTTTCCCAGCACCGAGTGTGGAGCCGAGGAGAACAAGATCGGTTACGGTCACCGTTCCTGAAGACTGTAGCTTCCTTTCCCGCCCGGTGGGCGTGGCGAGCTATCTGAGGCCTCTTGTCTCGGATTCGGACAAGCGCAAAATGACCGGGGTCTCCTGCCAGTGCCTTATGAACGAGAGTATGCATGCTGGCAACCGGGTAAGATCTTTAGCCGTCTTTGCATCTCTTCATCGAGAGTTTCCACTTTGTTTTATCCAAGTTTTTAACTTTGTTTCAATTGGAGAGTGTAGTGCTTGCAAACGAGGCCTTCGTCCATGGCCAGCAAGAGATGGGTTATCTAAGGGGCCAAATGGATGCCCAAGGCCATGAAACGGAGAAGTACCAGCACCTTCTCCGGGAGAAGGAGGAGGAGTTGAGCCGGGCGGTCGCCCTTTCCAACCTCCGACCCGAGCTTGATGCGGCAAGGGCCGAAAACAGCCAGTTGAAAAGCGAGCTGGCCTCAATGACTGAATATAATCGGAGTCTCGAAGCTGACAAGCTCAGCCTGACCCGGGACAATGCTCAAATATCCTCGAGGCTTGGTGAGCTCGAAACCACATTTTCCCAACTCCGAGGAGAGCTGGATCTGGTGAAGTCCGATGCTGCGAGCTTGGCCGAGAGGAATCGGGTGTTCAAATCGGAGAGTGCCCGATACAAGGAGCTTGCGAGGGTCTTTGAAGAGAAAGCGGAGATGAGGGCCCGGATGTACGATGACCTCAAAAATGAGCCTAAGGAGACGGCCGATGCCAACGACGCTCTCAAGACCGAGCTGGAGTCGGCTGTCCAAATGCAAAATGTTTTTAGAGAGGCTCGGGATGCTCTTGAGGCGAGGCTAGCCCAGGCCGAGGCCGAATTGGATGAAGCTTTGAGGAGTGTGGGGGCCGCCGAGGCTCAGATTACTATGGTTGCTCAGTACGAGAAATGGATGTCTCGGAGGATCACTCTTGAGCAAGCCGAGCATGGCTTTTCTGATCTTCCGGCCCTTATTACCGAGGCCAAGAGGATCGAGGGAGAGGCTAAGGATGCCCTCGGTTCCGACTCCGATGATTCTGAGCGGACGGTGTCCGAACATTCCGGCTCCAGCCATTCCGGGTAGTTTAGGGCCTGTATTTGGCTTTTATCTCTTTATTTTTTGCCTTTGTAGGACTTTGTTTTTCTTTTTATGTAAAAAACATCCGTTGTATAAATGAAAAGTGCATCTTTCTTTCTTCTTCGTTTGAATGTTTGTTTACTATTTTTGCTATAATCGTTGGTCCGTTCTAGGACAAGTCGACTCGTAGTCGTTAATTCATCGTGCCCATAGGTCTTATCCGATATTTTGGGGCCGGTTCTCTTTCAGCCTTGGCTAAAATTTTTTTGGCATAGCAGTCCCTGTTTGGGGAAGCTTATCAAATTTTGGCTCGGATCATCGTGACCTCGTTGCCTTAGTCGAATCTTTTAATGATTTTTGCTCGGCTCGTTACGACCTTGTTTCCTTTGTCGAATTTCGACCACGGTACCCGGCGTAGGGTATGTGAATGAGGCAGTGTCGAAATACGGTGGTTATCACCGGGGCAAAGTATATTTAACAGAAAGCTGTTATCCCAACTTTTGATAACTTTGTGTTTGCAAAATGTTTGTACATATGAGAATTTCAACTCCTTCTTCCTTTGCCGTAGCAAATATAAAATGAGACACGATTCGTTATGATCGTTTGGTCCTTACATCGAAGGCTATGGCTGATGGCCGGGCCTTAGTTTTGCCGTAGCAAATGCTAAATGGGGCATGATTCATTACGATCGTTTAGCCCTTACATTGAAGACTATGGCCGGTGGCCGGGCCTTTGTTATGCCGTAACAAGTTTTGAGTTTCTCCATTTTCCCTGACCGGGGTCTTCGATTGTGGGTACCGTAATGTATTCCCCTAGCACTTATCCGAGCCGCGGGGTCGGGTGGGTGCTATTAAGTCCCCAATCGGAGAGTGTGGCCTCGAATTTCCGGGCGCTGGTCCCTTATCTTTGTCGAGTAACACGTTGTACTTGTTGCCTCATTAAAAACCTTGTCGGAAAACCCATTTTGGGACAAAACCGTACTAAGGAAAAGAGTGCAACACGTGTTTTCAGGCCTAAACTCTAACTTTATCCCGTTCTCGGTTTCCTGCAAAAGAGAAAGGTTAATAGGAGAACATGGGGGGTCCATACCTTAGCAGTAATATCTTTTCAGATGAGCCACATTCCAGGTATTGCGCAACCGCTGCCCGTCCATGGACTCCAACTGGTACGACCCTTTGCCCATTATCCCGGTTACCCTATATGGGCCTTCCCAATTCGGACCCAACTTTCCCTCGTTGGGATTCTTGGTGTGCAGGGTAACTTTTCGAAGTACCAAGTCCCCGATTTGGAAGTGTCGAAAATTGGCTCTTCGGTTGTAGTATCTTTCCATTCTTTGTTTCTGGGCTGCGATACGGACTAACGCGCTTTCGCGTAGTTCATCCGTTAGGTCGAGCTTTACGGCCATGGCCTACTCGTTTGATTCCTCGGTGGTATATCTGAACCGGAGAGTTGGTTCGCCAACTTCCACAGGGATAAGGGCTTCGGCCCCGTAAACCAACGAGAAAGGGGTCTCCCCCGTGCTTGATTTGGCCGTGGTTCTGTAAGCCCACAGGACCTCCGGTAATATTTGTCTCCAATGGTGCTTCGATGCTTCAAGTTTTTTCCTCAAATTTTGAATTATGGTTTTGTTCGTAGATTCCACCTGTCCGTTTGCACACGGGTGATACGGGGTCGATACAATTTTCTTGATCTTCAATCCCTCGAGAAAATCGTTGACCTTACCACCTACGAACTGAGGACCATTATCACAAGTTATCTCAGCGGGGATGCCGAAACGGCAGATGATGTGATCCCATATGAAGTCGATGACTTCCTTTTCCCTGATTTTCTCAAAGGCCTGCGCTTCAACCCACTTAGAGAAATAATCAGTCATAAACAAAATGAAACGGGCCTTACCTGGTGCCCATGGTAATGGACCCACGATGTACATTCCCCATTTCATAAAAGGCCAGGGTGAGACCACCAAATGCAGTAGCTCTCCGGGCCAGTGAATCATCGGGGCATGTTTCTGACACCCGTCACATTTTTGGACGAAATTTTTCGAATCCTCGTCAATCCGGTTCCAGTAATAATCGGCCCTGATAATCTTTCGAACCAGAGCCTCGGCACCGGAGTGGTTGCCACAAGCTCCTTCGTGTACCTCTCTCATCACATATTCCGTTTCACCGGGGCCCAAACATTTAGCCAGGGGGCCGAGGAAAGATCGTGGATACAATTGACTGTCTACCAAGCAAAAACGGGCTGCCTTTGTCCTTAGTGACCGTGATTCCTTTGGGTCGTTTGGGAGCTTACCATCACGCAAGTGGTTAATGTACCTGTTGTGCCAATCCCAAGTTAGACCCATTGTGTTTATCTCGGCGTGTCCGTTTTCTATGGCCGTGTTTGACAGGTGCACCGTTGCCCCGGGGTTGATTTCCTTCCCGTTGACCGAGGATCCCAAATTTGCCAATGCATCGGCCTCGCTGTTCTGCTCCCTTGGTATGTGCTGCATGGTCCATTCTCTAAATTGATGAAGTACCACTTGGGTTTTCTCGAGGTACCTCTGCATCCGTTCATCCTTGACCTCGAAGACGCCTTTCACCTGGTTTGCGACCAAGAGCGAATCGCATTGTGCTTCGATGATTTTGGCTCCCATACTTCGAGCTAACTCCAAACCTGCAATCATAGCCTCATACTCGGCTTCATTGTTAGTCAATTTAGCAATTCTAATGGACTGTGAATGACATCCCCGGCTGGAGTCCTAAGGACGATCCCCAGCCCGGAACCTTTAAGGTTCGAGGCTCCATCCGTGTGTAGAGACCAAATGCCCGGGACCTTTCCCGAGGTCAGCAGAAGCTCTTTCTCGACCTCGGGGACCATGGCTGGGGCAAAATCCGCCACGAAGTCGGCCAAGATCTGGGACTTGATGGCCATTCGAGGTTTGTACTCGATATCATAGCCGCTAATTTCTACGGCCCATTTTGTTAGTCTGCCCGATAATTCCGGCTTATGCATGATGTTTTTAAGAGGGTAAGTAGTTACTACACATATTGGGTGGCACTGAAAATAAGGCTTGAGCTTTCTGGAAGCGCTTACCAGTGCTAATGCCAATTTTTCCAAATGGGGATAACGGGTCTCCGCATCCCCCAAAGTTCTACTGACGTAATAGATGGGGAATTGCGTACCTGATTCTTCCCGGACCAAGACGCCGCTTACCGCTATTTCGGAGACAGCAAGGTAGAGAAAGAGTGGCTCGTCCGCCTTCGGTGTATGCAGCAACGGGGGGCTAGACAAGTATCTCTTCAATTCCTGTAGATCTCCTTGGCACTCCGGTGTCCAAACGAAGTCGTTCTTTTTCCTCAGTAAGGAGAAGAAACGATGGCTCTTGTCCGAGGATCTCGATATGAAGTGACTCAACGCCGCTATCCTTCCGGTGAGCCTCTATACTCCTTTGACGTTATTCACTACCTCGATATCTTCGATGGCCTTGATTTTGTCCGGGTTGATCTCAATTCCCCATGAAACCCAAAAATTTACCGGACCGGACACCGAAAGCGCACTTTTCCGGGTTAAGCTTCATGTTATACTTACGGAGCACGTCGAAAGTTTCCTGCAAATGCTTAAAATGGTCCTCTGTTTCCAGGGACTTGACAACCATGTCGTCAATTTAAACTTCTATTGTTTTTCCTATTTGTTCTTCGAACATCTTATTAACTAGGCGTTGGTAAGTTGCACCGGCATTTTTTAGGCCAAAAGGCATCACATTATAGCAGTAGGTCCCGTACCGGGTGATGAAGGACGTTTTCTCTTGATCCCCCGGGTGCATCCGAATTTGGTTATACCCGGAGTAAGCATCGAGAAAACTTAACATTTCATGTCCAGCCGTCGCATCGATCATTCTATCGATGTGAGGCAACGAAAACGAGTCCTTCGGGCATGCTTTGTTTAAATCCTTGTAATCGACACACATTCGAAATTTATTACCTTTTTTGGGCACCACTACCACATTGGCAAGCCAATCCGGGTATTTCACCTCCCGGATAGAACCTATTTTTAAAAGCTTTGTTACCTCGTCTTTTACGAAGGCGTGTTTTGCCTCTGCCGTGGGCCTTCTCTTTTGCTTCACCGAGGAGAACCTCCCGTCCAAGCTGAGCTTGTAAGTTGCCACTTCTGGTGATATACCTGTCATATCTATATGCGACCATGCGAAGCAATCGGCGTTAGTTCGAAGAAATTCAATTAATTTTCTCCTGAGCTCCGGGGTGAGCCCCGTGCCTAGGTATACGTTTCTGTCCGGTAGGTACTCGAACGTGATGATCTGCTCCAGCTCCTCTACAGTCGACTTGCTTGCATCCGAGTCATCCGGCATGACGAACGATCTGGGTAGCTCAAAATCATCTTCCTCATGCACTGGATCCGACCCAGTGTACTTTGATTGCTATTGGGCGCGCTTTCCTCCGGTTACATCCTTTTCCTTCTGAACCGATTCTATGGGCCGAGGTGCCACTTCCTCTACTGCGAACATTTCCCTTGCAGCGGGCTGTTCACCTCGGATGGTTTTTAACCCCTCCGGGGTGGGGAATTTCAGCAACTGGTGCAGTGTTGAGGGTACCGCCCTCATGCTATGTATCCAGGGTCTGCCAAATAGTGCATTATATTTCATGTCCCCTTCGATCACATAGAACACCGTTTGTTGAATGGTGCCATCCACGTTCACGGGCAATGAGATCTCCCCCTTCGTGGTTTCACTCGCCATATTGAACCCGCTGAGTACCCGGGCCACCGGTACGATCCGGTCAAGCAGTCCTAGCTGTTCGACCACTCTCCATCGGATGATGTTGGCCGAGCTACCTGGGTCAACCAAAATACGTTTAACCTTAGTTTTAAAGATAAGTACAGAAATTACCAATGCATCATTGTGCGATTGAATGATGCCCTCTGCGTCTTTGTCATTGAAGAAAATAGAGCCCCCGGTTGAGTGATCTCGGATGCGTTTTTCACGAACAATAGAAACCTTTGTCTGTTTCATTATCGGCCCCCGAGGGGCGTCAATACCCCCAACTATCATGTTGATTGTATGCTGGGGTTCGACCGGCTCGGCTCTTCGATGAGCTTCTCTCTCCTTGTAATGATTTTTGGCTCGGTCGCTCAACAGATCTCGGAGAGGACCGTTTTTCAATAACCGGGCTACCTCTTCTCTCAACTGGCGACAATCCTCGGTTCTATGACCATGGGTTCCGTGATACTCATACACCATGTTCGGGTCCCGTTGGCCCGGATCTGACCTTAGCGGTTTCGGCCATCTTATATCCGGGACTCGGCCGATGGCCGAGACGAGGCCTGAAGTACTAACGTTGAAGTTGTACTCCGAAATCTTTAGTGGACCCTTATTACCGGCAGAACTTCCGGCATCACTCCTGAACGAGAGCCCCCGGCTGTTTGACGGGCGTTCGACCCGCTTACTGCCCCGACCTGAGAAATGGCTCGGGCTCTCCCTTGACTTTTCCGACCTAAAATTTTGTTTCTCCGAATGAGAGTATGGCCGAAACCTTTCCCTCGATGATTCAGCCTTTGCTTCATAACCCTTCCTTGGTTTTTCAAAATTTCTATCCATTTTTACCGGGACCGGGGGGAGCTCGAACTGATCATTCTCCACCCGAATCTTCGATTCATACCGATTATGGACATCGACCCATGTCACAGCCTCGTATTCCAACAAATTTTCTTTCAATTTGAACGAAGCAGTTGAACTTAGCACATTGAGCCCCTTTGTGAAAGCTTGCGCGACCCATTCTTCTGGAACCGGGGGGAGTTCCATCCGTTCCCTCTGGAACCGGTTGACGAACTCACGCAGTAACTCATCGTCCCTTTGGGTTATTCGGAAGATATCGGCCTTGCGGGTCTGCACCTTTTTGGCACCGGCATGAGCTTTTACGAAGGCATCGGCGAGCATTTCGAAGGAAGTGATCGAATGCTCGGGCAGATGATCGTACCATGTCAATGCTCCCTTTGACAGAGTCTCCCCAAATTTCTTCAACAACACTGACTCAATTTCATCTTCCTCCATATCATTGCCTTTTACGGCACAAGTATATGAGGTCACGTGCTCGTGTGGGTCCGTTGTGCCGTCATATTTCTGTATATCCGGCATTCTGAATCTCTTTGGGATAAGTTTCGGACCGCACTCGGAGGAAAAGGCCTTTGGATGTATCTTTTCGAGTTCGGCCCCTTCAGCAATGGCGGAGCACCCGGGATCTGGTCCACTCGGGAATTGTATGTCTCGACCCTTTTTTCGGTCGAGTCTACCCGTTTTACCAAAGTCTCGAGCATCTTCAGAACCTCAGTGGAAGAACCAGCTCCGGAGCCGTTGCTCTCGACCACTAGTGCCTCATCCCTTCTGGTTTCGGCAGCACCCTTTGTCCTCTCCGGCTCTGTTCTATCTTTTCCGCTTTGCAACCGGACGATCGCGAGTCCTTGCTCGGCTATTGCCGCTCTTTGTTCCTGCAGCATTTCAAAAATTAGACGTAAGTTAACATTGTCACCTGGTGCATCCGGTTCTTTCCGGCCCTGGTTCCGGGAAAAAGTAACAGAATTGTGAGTATTTAGAGGGTCAGTGGCCGGTAGGGCGGCATTCTCCTGATCCACGGTGTTTTGCCGATTGAGGCCCTCCCTCGAATCAACGGGGTTCAAATCAGCGGGGTTCGGCAATGCCCGTGGTTCACTGCCTTCATTTTCCGCCACAATCTCGGCGTTGTTGACGTGATCAGATTGTTCGATGCCATCCATTTGGTCCGTTTTTGTGGGGACGGACAGGGGATGTTTTTGATTTTGATGAATATGACAGAAATCAAGATCAAAGACCACTATTATCCTAGCCCCACGGCGGGCGCCAAACTGTTTACCCCGGATTCGGATAATCAATTTAATTTGTGAGTGGGTATAGGATATGTGTTTGGATCTTGACGTGTCTTTGGAAGAGAAAATATGTGTATGAGCGTTCTTCGATAAAATGGCTAATAATGACAATGATCTATGAATATAAACGTTTATAAGCAATGTGGGACACTTGATAGAAGATACACGATAACAATGGAAACATATGATCTCGGCCGAATCAGATATTTAGAGAGAGGGATTATATATATGAGTCTTTCTATTACAAATGTTCTTGGAAAAATAGAAGAGCCAACCCCCGTAAAGGAAGGGAATGAACTCTATTTATAGTGATGCCTCTATGGGCCTCTTCCCATACTTATGATTAGAATAATAATAATAATAATAATAAGGACAGCTCTGAGCAGATTTGGTGGGATTAGGTTGGCCGTACGATCTGACACACGCATGGTTGGTGGTTGACCATAGCAGGACGTTACCGAAGCACGGTTCACGCGCAACGGCTTTACCGGACCAACTGCCACGGATAATCGGACTAACGGCCTCGACTGGTCTGGTAACGAAGAAACCGGACCAAATAACACCTCTGCTTAGCCCCGGTCCGAGCGTACCTTCGGTACGGAACTAAAATCCTCGTGTATGCTCTCGCCTTCTTCTACCTCCGGTTCCTCTTTCTTCCGATTTGACTCATATCCGATTTTTACCGCATACAAGAGGGTGCATTAAGACCCAAACACACGGCTGAAACTAATTTTTTTAGTGTCTCACGTAAAAGATATTAATTGTGTGAGGCATCTGTGAATAAAGTTGATAAATAAATATAGTTGCATCAGAAGGGACAAAGTAACTCCGGGTTCATTGTTTGAGCACGAGGATTCCACGTGAAGGACAGGTTCGAGTTTGTCTTGATCCCAAAGCTCATAAAGTTCTTTTGTCCTTCTCTCTTTTTGTTTTTTTATCAAATTTTTTTTGTCCTTTTTTTTTCAACAATTTTTTTTGTCCTTCACGTTGGGAGTGAGCATGGTACGGTAGATAACAATTATCATACCGAAATTAAAAAAATTTATATCGAGGTTTTGACATTATAGTATTTGATACGATATTTGGTATGCATTTTTTAAAAATTGGTATTCTATAAGGTATTCGGCATTCATAAAGAAAATACCGAAATATCGAATACCATACCGAAGTATATAATTTTACATATAAAATTCACATATCTATATTATAATACTAACAAATATATAAACTAGTATTATTAGAAAACTACTTGTTTAAACATTGAAATTTTGACTACTCTATCTTGATTTAAATGTCTTTTTTGTGTAATCTTTTAAATATTTTTACATGTGTAAGATGTTTAGTACATAATATTTGAGACGTTTCTTAAGTAGTGGCGGTCATAATTCTCCACGATATGAGTATATGTAAGTCGAAGTCGGACAAATTATAGTACCGATTTATCGTACCATAAAATACCGAAACTGAAGTTTAAAATACTGACTCATACCGAATTAATTTGGTACGGTAATAATATAGTATTTTTAGAAATAAAAAACCAAAATTACTATACCGTAATTTTAAATACCATACTTATACCGTATCATGCCCACCCCTACTTGACACATCACAATCCAAAAGGTACTACTTATTTGCTTTTCTTTTTTTTCCTTCTTCGTCTTCCCTTAATTTCTTTTATTTTCTTTATTTTTGTTTCCCCTCTCTCTTGGTCCTTTTAGAAGTCCCATCTTGTTTTATTCATTTCTCAAACTTATATCTTTGCTTACGTTTTCTTTTCTTAGGTGTTCAAATTTCTTGTTTTTTTATTTTTTTAAGCGGATTGTCCTTCATTTGGGGTGGTCTTTAATTTTTACCCTTCAAATTGGTGATCTTAAATTTTGTCTTTCGCCTAACACCCCAGGTTGTGGGTTCGAACCCCAGCAAAAAAAAAAAAATTACAAGCCCATGCAAATTTTGTCTTAAGGACAAAATTTAAAGACCACCCCGACAATCCTGCAAATTGCCCTCCAAATTTTATGTGAAATGCGATTTTAGCTCTTTTCCATTTTCATCACTCTTATCTTATTTCTCCCCTTATATACAAAATGTTAGGATTTGAATCCCAAATCCGATCTTTGTAAGCAGGTTCCCAGGAAAGATTGGAGGGTCATAGCTGGACCACTTAAATACCAACCTCCTTAGACAGAATCTACTTACGCCGTGATGTAAGCGAAGAATAAATAGCACACACAGATTTATAGTGGTTCACCCTCAATGTGAGAGCTACGTCCACGTTGCTGCTGCAGATCTTATTAAAGAAGAAATATTACAAGTGTTTACAACACTCAACCTCACAACCCCAATCCCAATTACACTCAAGAATTTTACCACGGAAAATTCTCTCAAAGACCTTCTCTTACTTAGGCCTTTCACTAAGAGTATTTCTCTTAGATTTTTCTCTCTCTTTGGGATGTGTTGTCTTCTTCAATTTGGTGTGTTTTCAAATGAACCATAAGCTACCTATTTATAGGAATGAATTTCCTATGATGAGGTAAGCGCTTACATCACGACTATCATGAGGTAAGCGCTTACATCACGACTATGTGAACAAAAGAATTGACTTGTTTGGCCAATTCCACACCTAACAAATCTCCCACTTGAAGACTAATTTTAATTTGTCTTCACACTTTGATCGATGCAGCAGCTCTTTCCTACTTTCATACTTCGTGCAGGCCAACTGAAGTTGAGCATAGCTTCAGTTTGTCTATCGTCACTGCCTTTGTCAGCATGTCTGCTGGATTCTGACTCCCTGCGATCTTCTCAAGCACCAGCGCTCCATCTTCCAAAGCTGATCTAATGAAATGGTACCGGAGTTGTATGTGCTTCGTTCGAGCATGGTAAACCGGATTCTTTGCCAAATGAATGGCGCTTTGGCTATCACAATATAGCACACTTCCCTCGTGGTCCTGATCCAATTCCCGCAGAAAAGTTTGTAGCCACATCATTTCCTTTGTGGCCTCCGTCACAGCAACGTACTCAGCCTCACAACTAGAGAGAGCTACTATCTTTTGCAACTTGGAAACCCAAGAGATTGCAGTACCTCCGAAGGTGTAAACATACCCGGATGTGCTCTTTCTGCTATCAATATCACCACCGTTGTCAGCATCAACATACCCTTGCAATCCTGTTTTTGATTTTCGGAAATACAGAGCTGAACTCGAGCTGCCTTTCAGATATCTGAATATCCACTTCACAGCCTCCCAGTGTTGCTTTCCCGGATTGCTCATAAATCGGCTGACAACTCCCACTGCATGTGCAATGTCTGGCCTTGTACATATCATTGCATACATAAGACTACCGATTGCAGATGCATAAGGTATCTTGTCCATCTGCTTCTTCTCATCCTCGGTTGTCGGCGACTGATCCTTTGACAACCGAAAGTGTCCAGCCAAGGGAGTGCTGACTGGCTTGGCATCATGCATGTTAAACCTTTTGATAACTTTCCTCACATATTCTTCTTGTGAGAGTTTGATGCCCTCCTTGCTTCGGTCGATTCTCATCCCAAGGATTTGCTTTGCAGCTCCCAAATCCTTCATTGCAAACTCTTCCGATAACCCTTTTTTCAACCGATCAATCTCCTGTAGGTTTGCTCCTACGATTAGCATGTCGTCGACACAGAGTAGCAGTATCATGTACGAGTCTTCAAATTTTTTGAAGTAACAGCAGTGATCTGCCTCGCACCTTGAAAAATCAGCTTTCTTCATAAAGCTGTCAAACTTTAAATACCACTGTCTTGGAGCCTGTTTTAGTCCGTACAGACTCTTTTGAAGTTTGCACACCAGATTCTCCTTTCCTTTGACTTTGAATCCCTCCGGCTGTCGCATGTAGATTTCCTCGTCTAGATCACCGTGAAGAAATGCAGTTTTCACGTCCATCTGTTGCAGATGTAGATTTTCCTTTGCTACCAGTCCAAGAACAGTTCTGATAGTCACCATCTTGACTACGGGAGAGAAGATCTCCGTATAGTCGATTCCTTCTTTCTGTTGAAATCCCTTTGCAACCAGCCTTGCTTTATAACGCTTGCTTCCATTGGGTTCTTCCTTTATCCGATAAACCCATTTGTTTTGCAATGCCTTTTTATCCTTTGGCAACTCGGATAATTCCCATGTATGATTTGCCGATAGTGAATCCATTTCATCCTTCATTGCCAGCTCCCACTTAGTCGATTCATCGACTTGCATTGCTTCTTCATAACATTCCGGCTCCCCTCTATCAGTGAGTAGAATGTAGTTGAGGGATGGGGAGTACCTGTGAAGCGGCTTCCTGATCCTGGATGATCTACGCAGCTCTGTGATTGGCGTCTGTTCATTTGTTTCAGAATCAGCACTTTCATCAGCACCTTCTCGGATTGTTTGTTCCTCTGCCTCGGTTGTACCTGGCTGCGGCTCAGGTGCCGGAAAGTCCCTCAAATCGACTATTTCCGATTCCTTGTCCTGACATTCTGAATTCTTTTGCAGCTTGTCTTTGTACAGTACCTCTTCGCTAAAGACAACATTCCTGCTTCGGATGATTTTCCGATTTTGTTCATCCCAAAATCGGTACCCAAGCTCGGTGTCACCATAGCCAATAAAGTAACACTTCTTTGATTTTGGATCAAGCTTGCTTCTAGCCGTATCATCATTATGAACATATGATAAGCAACCGAACACTTTCAGAAATGAAAGATTTACCTTCTTGCCACTCCAGACTTCTTCTGGAATTCTGAAATCCAAGGGAACTGACGGTCCTCGGTTAATTAAGAAGGCCGCGGTATTGACTGCATCTGCCCAGAATGTCTTGGGCAGTCCAGAGTGTATTCTCATACTCCGAGCACGCTCGTTCAACGTTCGGTTCATTCTTTCGGCTACTCCATTCTGTTGCGGCGTTCCAGGAATAGTCTTCATCATCTTGATCCCATTATCGGCACAGTACCGTTTGAAATCACCATCAGTGTATTCTCCGCCGTTGTCGGACCTCAAACACTTCAACTTGAGGTTTGTTTCATTCTCGACCATGGCTTTCCATCTTTTGAATACACTAAACACATCGGATTTATTTTTCATAAAATAAACCCATACCTTCCTGGTTGAATCATCAATGAAGGTCACGTAGTAGTGTGATCCTCCAAGGGAGGGTACAGTGGTAGGTCCCCACACGTCTGTGTGCACCAATTCCAGCTTTTCGACCTTCAACTCTCTGCCTGCACTTGAGAAGCTTACTCGCTTTTGTTTTCCGAGAATGCAGCTCTCACACGTATGAAGGTCCACCGTCTTTAGCTCCGGAATTAAGCCATTTGTCACCAACAGCTTCATCCCCTTCTGGCTGATATGCCCAAGCCGACAATGCCACAAATCTGTCTTCTTTGTGTTGTCAACCACAGCAACAATATCACGACAGCTATCCGTCATGTAGAGAGTGTCAATCTTCTTTCCTCGGCCAACTACCATAGCACCTTTCGCCACCTTCCAAGACCCATTACCAAAATTGAGATCATATCCCTCATCATCAAGCTGACCTACTGAGATCAGGTTTCGCATCAGCTTTGGAACATGTCTAACTTTTGTAATCTTCCACGAGGATCCATTTGACATCTTCAAATTAATGTCTCCCGTGCCAACAACGTCTAGCGGCTCTCCATCGGCTAAATAAACTTTGCCGAGATTCCCAGCCACGTAGTTTGTCATTATATCATGATGTGGGGTGGTATGAAAGGACGCTCCTGAGTCAAGCACCCAAGAGTCTATCGGGCTGTCAACCGATAGCAATAACGCATCGCCAATGTCTTCCGTAGCAGCGTTGATTCCAGCCCCCTTGTTGTCCTCCTTCTTTGGCGCCCTGCAGTTCTTCTTGAAGTGACCTGGTTTTCCACAGTTCCAACACTCATGTGTTCGTCCTGGTCTGGATTGACCCCTGCCATTCCTTGACTTCGATCTGCCCCTATTTCGGTTGTAGTTTCTGTCATAATTTCTGCTTCGGTTTTCAACATTAAAAGCAGAACTCATCGATGCCTCTCCAGAATCTGTCCTGCGCACTTCCTCAGCAAGGATACGATCCCTAACATCGTTGAACTTTAATTTGTCACTGCCGACAGAATTACTAACCGCTGCTCTCATTGGCTCCCAGCTATTTGGTAGGGATGCCAACAAAATTAGAGCTTGCACTTCATCATCGAAATCAATTTTTACCGATGACAATTGATTTACAATGGTATTGAATTCATTTACGTGTGCAGCAACATGAGCATTTTCCATCATCTTTAGATGAAATAGTTTCTTCATGAGAAATACCTTATTATTTGCCGAAGGTTTCTCATACATGTCAGATAATACCTTCATCATATCTGCGGTGGTCTTCTCCTTTGCCACGTTGTGAGCAACGTTCTTCGACAGCGTCAGCCGAATGACTCCCAGAACTTGTCTGTCGAGGAGATTCCAATCTGCTTGCTTCATCTCCTCTGGTTTCGGACTCAGAGGTTCATGAAGCTTTCTGCCATATAAATAATCTTCAATTTGCATTCTCCAGAACGCAAAGTCTGTACCATCGAATTTACCGATGCCGTGCGTCGTACCATCTTCGCCTCCCATCGTTTCTAAATCACAACACAACCTGTTGCTCTGATACCAGTTGTTAGGATTTGAATCCCAAATCCGACCTTTGTAAGCAGGTTCCCAGGAAAGATTGGAGGGTCACAGCTGGACCACTTAAATACCAACCTCCTTAGACAGAATCTACTTACGCCGTGATGTAAGCGAAGAATAAATAGCACACACAGATTTATAGTGGTTCACCCTCAATGTGAGAGCTACGTCCACGTTGCTGCTGCAGATCTTATTAAAGAAGAAATATTACAAGTGTTTACAACACTCAACCTCACAACCCCAATTCCAATTACACTCAAGAATTTTACCACAGAAAATTCTCTCAAAGACCTTCTCTTACTTAGGCCTTTCACTAAGAGTATTTCTCTTAGATTTTTCTCTCTCTTTGGGATGTGTTGTCTTCTTCAATTTGGTGTGTTTTCAAATGAACCATAAGCTACCTATTTATAGGAATGAATTTCCTATGATGAGGTAAGCGCTTACATCACGACTATCATGAGGTAAGCGCTTACATCACGACTATGTGAACAAAAGAATTGACTTGTTTGGCCAATTCCACACCTAACACAAAATTCTCCAAAGCGATGACGTCGGCTAGACATAGTATTCTAACTATTGTACTGTACCTAGCAAATTTAACCCGTTTATTAACTCCTCACACACTTCATTATACGTTTCTTTTATGGTTCGAAAAATCTTATGTTTAAAAATCTAATACTAGTAGATGTTTCAGCTTAAAGAGAGGTTATGTTCGTGTGTTCCCGTGCTAGCATTAAATAAAAGGTCCTTGTGAATTGAGTAACAAGAGTAGTAACTCGAGCACTGAACTACTGATAAATCAATCGTTATGACCAACTAACTGATTGCCGAGATTCATGATATGCATCCAAACTCAATTTCACATATAACTGACTTGTTCGGGTTCCCCTTAGAGTCCGGAACCAAAATGCCCTCAAAAAAATCACTTTGAACCAAAATATCCCAACAAAAAAAAAGTTACCAAAGTACCTATAGCGCAGTAAAATACTGCGCTATAGCACTTAACGGCTCCGTCTCCGTGAAGCGCTATAGCGCAGTATTTTACTGCGTTATAATATTTTTTTCTATAACGCAGTAAAATACTGCATTATAGAAACAGTACCAAATTTGTTTTTTCTATAACGCAGTAAAATACTGCATTATAGAAAAGAGTACCAATTTTTTTTTCTATAACGCTGTAAAATACTGCATTATAGAAACAGTACCAAAAAAAAATTGGCCAACGATTAGTCATATGTCAAGATTCCGAAACGTCAATATTTTATAAAGAACCTGATATTTTTTTCTGCGTACAATAATGTAGACTCAATACATCAAAGATACGTATACATTCAGATCGTCATTTTAGGGGTTGAAAAGGTGCCCGAAGTAAGTTTTGTTTGAAAAAACTTAGTGTTTGACTGTAAGGTTATTTTAGTCAACTTTATATGTCGAGAAAATTAATCAGCTTTATTTTCAAAAATTGAAACTGCAGAAGTGAAATTGACATTCACAGCTACATTACCCCGAGATTTTTACGTTGAAATCTATTGCGTATCATCGTCTTATAAGTAAATTAAACTGAAAATTTCAGGCTAATTTGGGGAAAAATTGAAATTGAATGGGATAAAAGATGTTTTTTTTAAAATCGGCTCGGCCAGGCGGTTTGCCCGCGTAAGATCTCGAAAAAATACGCAAGTTCAAAAAAAAAAAAAAACGCGTAAAACAGACGTCCGAGCGCAAAGTTATGACCATCTAAAGTTTCACCACTTTATAACTAGTTCTTCTCCCTATATTTTTTAGAATTATATTTATATTCAAAATAAAGTTATGTCTTGATAAAAAAATAACACACTTAAATCAAAATCTTAAAAAATAAAACACCCTAAAGTTTCCAAACAAAACTTACTTCGGGCACCTTTTCAACCCCTAAAATGACTATCCGAACGTCTACGTATCCTTGATGTATTGGGCCTATATTATTGTACGCAGAAAAAAATATCAAGTTCTATATAAAATATTGACGTTTCAGAATCTTGACACACGACTAATCGTTGGTCAAAGTATGGAAAAAACACTAAGTTTTTTCAAACAAAACTTACTTGGAACACCTTTTCAACCCCTAAAATGACGATCCGAACGTCTACGTATCCTTGATATATTGGGCCTACATTATTGTACACAGAAAAAAATATCAAGTTCTATATAAAATATTGACGTTTCGGAGTCTTGACACACGACTAATCGTTGGTCAAAGTATGGAAAAAACACTAAGTTTTTTCAAACAAAACTTACTTCGGACACCTTTTCAACCCCTAAAATGACAATCCGAACGTCTACGTATCCTTGATGTATTGGGCCTACATTATTATACGCAGAAAAAAATATCAGATTCTATATAAAATATTGACGTTTCAGAATCTTGACACACGACTAATTATTGGTTAAAGTATGGAAAAAAACACTAAGTGTTGCAAAAAATAAAGTTGGCCAATTTTTTTTTTTTTTTGGTACTCTTTTGTATACTGCATACTGCGTTATAGATTTTTTTTTTCTATAACGCAGTAAAATACTGCGCTATAGGTACTTTGGTAACTTTTTTTTTTGTTTGGGGTATTTTGGTTCAAAGTGATTTTTTTAGGGGCATTTTGGTTCCGGACTTAACAGAATGCAATGATGCCTCAGCTTGACTCGACACCATCTAGCACTGCACTCTTTCTTTTTGCAAGAATGCAATGACGCCCCAACTTGACTCGAGAACAGGACTGCTAACAACTCACAGCAATAAGCAGTCAGGTTGATTGAAATGGCAAGCCAAGAGATTTATGGTTACTCCCTACATAACACTGATACCAGCATGACAGTCCTAATTTACCTATTGAAGGTTAGATGTCCAAAGCAATTCACTGCTAAACTAAGCCCTTTTAGTGCTTGGTAGATTAAGGCAGTAACAATGAGAAATACTATAATTTAGAATCTCAATTGCCCATCCTGTGGCTGAACTATGATTTTGTTTATCCTAATACATGGATATTTCTTGATTTGGCGCTAACAGAAAAAGACCAAAAAGGTTTAGGCCACTTTGCTGACAATAGACAAAACATACCCATTGCTTATAGAAAAGAATCAAGCAGAGCAACAAACTAATTTATCTCCATACCTACAACACAAGGAAACGAAAATTTCGAGAAAAGAAACCTCCTTGATGCAAATACGTGTATTTTTCATGTTAAAAATCGTCAGCATTCAAGGTATCGAAAACTGCAATGGAATTCGATCCATTATACATGACCTATATTCTAATCTGCGTGCAGCCAAGGACCGTACCTCTACACCTTGTCATTGGAGTAACTTGACGCCACACTTGTCTCTCACTCCCAAGTGTCAGAACATCAACATCAGACAGCAATTTAATGTCCCAATTCCATCGCTCGGGTCCCATAACCCCTCCAACAATATAGATATCATCTCCCAGACCTATCATTGCAAATCCAATTCTTCTACGGAACTCAGATGCTGAAACTACCATCTTCCTTGTTTCTCTTTCCTGCCTGTAAATGAGCCAATGACTCAGTACATAAAGCTCTCCCTTAACAACAGCCATCGGGCCTTGGAGCCAACCATACTCATGCACGGTCCAACCCTGTTTCACGTTTTCCAAAACCTGAACGGTTGACAAACCTTTGTGCAATACGTGAACTTTACCGTCAATAACCACTCCTGAGCATGCAGAGTTGTGTGTGTGATGGAGATCAGGGATCGGATCCCAAACATTCTTCTCGGGATCATATATTTCTGCTCTACAAATTGACTTTCTGCAGTTAGTAAAACCCCCTGCAACAACTATCTTCCCATCAAACACACAACAAGCGAACATGGCTCGAGGCACAATCATAGACGCGCACAGACTCCATTCTCGGGTTACGGGGTCATATGACCAGACCTCATCAGTGGCAAAACTTCCATCTTGGTCACCAGTCAATGGATCCACAGCATCGCTACCGCCACCTAGAACAAAGAGTTTTCCAGCAGTAGAAACCACACCAAAGTGAGCAAGATGTCTGATGTTTGAGGGAAGAAGTGGGAGGGTAATCCAAAGATCACGCATAGGATCGTAAAGCTGCCATAAATTATCAGGGTCGAAGGCGCAGACACATAAAAATTCTTCAGATGAATTAACCTCCTTTCTTGCCTTGAATAGTTCACTACTTCGAATAGCAGCTTGCCAGGAATGGGAAACAAGTTCTAACTTGGGATGAAGATATAGCGGAACCCGTGCAAGACACCTTAAGGCAACAGCATCAGGAAGCCCTTCAATGAGTACAGACATTACTACCAAGCTCGCATCTACCTCAACAATACTGAACCAGCGATGATAAATCTTGTTGTTTGAAAGTCAACCTGAAAAACAGACAAATTAATGTAGAGATATAGAACAGACATTATAAACCATACAGCTGTTAGAATAAAGAGCAGGATATAACAGGATGATTTCAACTTGTTTGTACTGAAAATGCAAAATGTCAAAGGCCTGGAAAGCATTTCTGTTGCAGAGCCATATTTGGTCAAACATTATCCCTTTTTTTATAAACCAAATATTATATGTTCTGTATCTATGACCTCCACAATATTTTTAAAGAGAAGAAAATCTTCTAAGCAGAGAACTTAAGAAGGTACTGTAACAAGTAATTGATGTGTCCAACAAGCAATGCAGCCCTACACGAAGTAGCTACGAAGTTTAAAACTGTACCAAGTTTCATTGTGATTAAGGGCTTATTGGAGGGATGCAAGTTGTAAACTTGTTCCATAATTAAATGCCACTTCAACAATGCCAACCCAATGACCAATGATTGATAGCATTTATTTCCATCACTGAAATGTTTGCTTCAATATTATGTAAAATAAAGAAATAGCAACTCTGAGTTGATATTTTTTCCTACTTCCAAACCAGAAATGCTTGTCGTTTAATTTTTTTCAAGAGTTAATGGTTACACCTCATAAGTTCCGACTGTTCTAAAATTAAGCAGAATCCATGACTGGAGAACTGTATTTTCTGTTCTTTGAGCAGTAGTTGGAGTAAATGAATCTTTACAGTATCTCTCCATATGTATCACAGTTTGATAGATTCACAATATATTTGCTAAAAACGATCCCGATAAGACTTCTATCTGACCCCATTCCTCAATGCATAGACAACTTACTATGCCTTAAAAATGCCCATCTTACAAAAGCATACAACTGCATTTTAGAGAACACCTCCAAGCAGCTACATATACATAACCAGATGTGCGTGCCAACCTGATCTCTCAAAAAAATTCGGAAACCTAGAGATATCATGTAATCTACAAACTCTGGTTGTATCTCAACAGGAGCGGAGATAGCACTGAGAGTTTAATAGAAAAAGGTGAAAGAGGCAGGAAATTTCAAGCAAAACTAGGGAACAACCAAACAGAAAAGGTGGAAAACAGTTGAAGTAGAACAATATGGCTACAAACAATCAACAACAACATACTCAGTGTAATCCCACAAGTGAGTCTGGGGAGGGTAGAGTGTGCGCATACCTTACCCCTACCTTGTGCAGGTAGAGAGGCTATTTCCGATAGACCCTTGGCTCAAGGAAAGCATAAACACAGCATTAATGGAAACATAAGCAGTAACAACAGCTGGATAACAAGAAAATCAAAGTATAAGAGACAAGTAGATGGCTAACACAATCCTAAAGTATTAATTTTTTCAATTTGCATTATCCTCTTGTCAATATGTTAAGTATGAAAACAGCTAAAATGTTATCAATCACTGTAGTTAAATACCTGCGCAAAACCGTTTCCCTCTGTGATATCTCCTCAGCTACTTTCTGAATAAACCAAAATAACAATGTTAAACAGAAAGTTAAAAAGACAATCCCGCAATTAACTCTGGTCGTGACATCACCTACAGATGTGAGCACTCTCCTCTTGGTTCTCTTTGATTTCACTTCTCTGCACGGGATAAATTAAACAGGAAGTGCAGTACCATGCTAATTAAGCCTCCACCAAAATTCAACAACCTGGATTAACATTTGGGGTGAATAAGCAGACAAACTTCCAATAAAGCTACTATTATAAAAATTTTGTATTAAAGCTGAAACGACATAAAACTATAGTCGTATTTTAACTTGGTTACCTTCCCTTTAGAAAGAATTAGCCCATTTGGGACAGACCAGATTGAGTTGTTGGTCAAATAATTGGAAGGAAGGATTACATTTTGCATTATTACACGTATCTACTTAGGGATTCCCCTTGCTAGTGTCGACATATTAGACAGAGCAACTGCCAGCAAGAAATAAGAGACCATTAAGACATAGAGAATTCCTTGGTTCTTATAGGAGTGAACCAAGTTTCTCCCATGTTACAGCCCCAAAGCTGAGGAGTTGGTGTCATAACCTTGGAAAGCAAGGTTCGAACTTCAGTAGAGTGTCACTATGTGGATTCTTCCTGTATTGCCAATGAAGAACTAGCAGAGCAAAATTATCAAAAAAAAAAAGTACGGTAAGGATAAATTCCCCAATGAAGCAGCAATTGAACCTTAAAGTAGACACTAACAGTAGTGTAAATTACAAAGGTGGATCCAGAGAGAATTTTTTCTCTCTCTGGATCAGGCTTCAGTCATTGATAAGAGAATACATAAGAAGTGGCCGTCAAACAAAAAGATTAGATGCTTGACAGCCTAAAAGCAAGAAAGCTTGGTAAGGATAAATTGCCAATTGAACCTTCAGAGTAAACATTAACAGTAGTGTAAATTACAGCTAGGAGGAAAAAGGACAGAAGCTAATTGGCTAGCGGCAGCGCTACTGCTGATATTAGGCAATACAAGATGTTTCCTTCCACAATCACTTTCAAGATTATGCAACTTAAAATGCACAATCTTTAATGGTGTTGGCATTCAAAGCCAAGCAGATTGGAAAATCAACTTAGTTTGCAAGTAAAAACCAAAACCAGCTTCGCAGTTATCAAAAAGAATAAAATTAATACTCATACAGAACAATAACAAGCTAGACCGCAATTTAACTCATTTCTTGAGGCCCACTATGTGAATTTCACTTATGTGAGTTTCTTATTGTCAATCCTAATCCTCAAACAGAGGAGCACTGCCAGTAGGTTGAAAGACAATGTACAGTCTATAGATATAATAAACAAACAGTTAGATGGATGTGTCTTTACAAGATTAAACAAAATTATAAACATTACATCAATATAATGTGCAAGTAGCAGACATAAATGAAAACTTGAGAGGAGGTCACTTGAAATGATTTGGCCATGTTATAGACTTCCAAATGCACCGATTCATAGGTGCCATTATGATGATTGAATGTGTCAAAAGGGATGAGGCAAATCTAAAATCACATAGGAAGTTATCTAAAAAGATCAACAGCATTTCATACCCCCGCCGTTTCATTCTATGTTTCTTAGTTTGAGTGTTTGACTAGGCACGAAGTTTTAGAAAGTAAAGATGACTTTTGAATCTTTGTGGTCTTAAAGTAAGGTATATAACACACCAATTTTTTTATTTTTTTTATTTTGAGTTTTGAGTAGCACAATATGCACCAGTGGAGGAAGCAACAGCAACAAGTCACATACTTATTGCTCCAATATAGTAACTGGAGATAAATCTCATGCCTTGATGAGAAAAGCCTCAGAAGTGGCTACATTGCTAAGTTGCTGCAACTATAGACGTGTTTGTTCATTTGGAAAAGGAAAGCAAAATCCATTTCTTTCACCAATCCAGTTAAACATATTCTATAAACTGTATCGGAAACAATCTCTCTACCCCGCAAAGTTAAGGATAAGGTCTGCGTACACGCCACCCTGAGTCACCAGACCCCACTTGTGGGATCACACGGGGTATGTTATTGAAATTTTTTATGGAGTGATTTTAGGAAAGTATACGAAAAGACACTAAGATGCAGAAAATTTCATACATGATTGCATCTATAGATGATCAACAAAGCACTAAAGATCAAATGGATTCCTTCAGCACACATCATACAAACTATCACAATAAAACACAAAATATCAGAACTTTGCAAGGTAAATAGCAAGACTTTGAGCAAACAAAAACACCCAAATCTTAACAAGATGAATCAAATGATGGACAACTGAAAACCCAAATCCTTAACATAAAGAAAGAATTATAAAACAGCAAGAAAAAATAAAACTTGGGTGTTTCAAGAACTGGGGAAATGGCCAATCTTGTTTTTTTTTTTTTTTTTTTCAAAATCCACAATTAAGTCCAAAGCAATTTCAATCCCAATCAATTGATTTGCAATTGAAATTAGATAATCAAATACCTGAACCCTTCAATAATTACAGCTGACAGAAGATATGGACTATACCTTTCTTGAAAAAAGTATTGATGTGTTTACAAATGAGGAACAAAAAAATCAATTACTGGGTGTTATAGATTTGCCTTGGTTTTGTAAAAAAACAATTGATAAATGGATTTGTGCTTAAGGCAAGTGTTTTAGGACAATTAATACAAGGGAGTGTTTTTGGAAAGTATGCATGCGGTTACCCTAGTAGGAAATTGAAAGAAGAATAGAATTAGGCACGAAAGGATATTCCAACTCCATCATTTTGTCATTGGTTTGTTTTTTTCTATTCTTTGGACCAAAGGGATAACTTCATCCATACTGCGGTGGTTTTTTGTTTTCGTTTTTTTTTTTTTTTTTTTTTTTTTTTTTTTTAATCACTGCGGAGGTTCTCGTAACAGAAGGAAGCCATTATAATTATCCTACTAAATTCAAGTAACTACAAAATAAAAGGGAAAGGGGCCAAAAAAAATACTTGAACTATTAGAAAAGGCTAATTTTTGCTTCAGTTACATTTTTAGCACATAATATAATCGTTATTAGTCGACTAATTCAAAACTGCCTCCAACCAATAGTACAAAGGATATTTTTGAATAAAGTAATCTCATAATTTCATTTATAAAACTTTCCCCAATATTTACAACTATTAAGAGCATTTGTATCAATACTCTCTCTGTTTCAATTTATGTGAATCTATTTCTTTTTTAGTCCGTGTCAAAATGAATGACCTCTTTTCTAATTTGAAAACAAATTCACTTTATGAAATGATTTACAACCACACAAATATTCAAGACTTATTTTGAACCATAAGTTTCAAAAGTCTTCACTCTTTCTTAAATGTCGTGCACAATCAAATGGGTTCACATAAATTGAAACAGAAGGAGTATTATAAACAAGTGGCAAATTGTCCCATTTCGAATAGTTCAACAGCAAAATGGGTCATTTCCCTTGTTTTGGAGCAACCGTTAGTAGAGAGGGTAATGTAACAAAAGGCAAGATTGACTAATTTCAAATAGTTCAGCGGTATTTTTAACCATTTTCCCAAAATAAAATAGGCATTTATACATTTTGCGCTGGAATTTAATGTTCTTTTTCGTCTATTAAGCAAATTGATTAATTAACCATGAGAATTTGGGAGCTTTACAGGCAAATCTCTCTTGTTTAACGAGTATAAGCTACAATTTGATCCTTTTTTTATGCACAAACGCACTCATTATACTCACGTTCCAACTTCATAAAAGAAAAAGAGAAGTTCAATGTCCATAAATCTTCGTCAAATTGTTTGCTCTTGAGTTAAGGTTTAGGAGTATTACTTTTTACTAGATAGCTAGGGAAATACACGACACCTTTTGCCTGGTAAGTTTGAAAGCTAAAATCAAATTTAAGAGTAAACAGAAATATAAAAGAGAAAAAAAAAAAAGGGAACAAAAAGTGGAAAGATGATTGAACTTTTGAGCAGTGATTTTCTATCTTTTCCTAGTTAGAATGGTATTTTATGATTGAAAGCGTGATGAGTTTCACAAGTTAAGCCAACCACCTCTTTTTTCTTAGCAATAAGCTTGACATTTTATTTGTTGGTTCTTGCCTTATAGGGCATCTTTTTCTTTTTGGATGTATATACATGAACAAAATGGATTTTTTGATTAGGATCAAACTCTCGCTTACTTGATACTGTTTGATAGAAAAAGCAAATTGAGTATATTGACAGAGTTAAATCCTATATTCCTTGTTAAAAATACTAACTGATGTACTCAAGCCCTCTAAATCTATATATGTACATAATTACAACTTTACAAACAACAATAACTCTACTAGCAAAATTTGGTAAGAGCAATCATCTTGTAGTTATCAGTTAGGAAGTAGGAAAGTTTGATCTACGGTTTTGCAAGATACAAAGATTCAAGCCATGAAGTGTGTCTAATGTATAATCAGAAAGAACTTTGTTCAATATTTCTGAGAAAATTAATTTCGATAGAGTAAATACAAACCTCTGCCTCGGCCAAAAAACAAATGTTGACTAACAAATTAACAAGATAATCAAAACCAAACTATTCTTACTTCACACACACACCTTAGATAGTTTCAAGGAAATGGTGTCACTGGCTCTACAAACAAGGCCCAAATTTGTGACGGACAGGTACATCATAAGACCGTGTTGAATATTTAATGAATTTGTAATTATGAATTTATCCTTACGTAGACACACGAAAGTTTGAGGTAGAAAAAGACATTGTCACAAGAATTTTATTAGTGACAAATTTGTGACAGAAATTAGAAGCATATTTTGTGATGTGTGAGTTTGAGCGCTTATTATAAGATGGTGCTTAACATTGTGGTATATGACAAAGAGGCTACAAGGGACAAAAACAGGCAGTATGGCAGCTTCAATGAGTATCCTCCTGATGAATCCCCACTTTGCGAATATCTCGATCCGTCTCCTGCATGTCACCCCCACAAATATATCATTTTCTCACCATTATATTATAAGTGTTGAAATTGGTGTAAAGATAACATGCAAAATGTGGCGTTATTAAGGAGAGCAAGATTTGTTAGTACTCATACCTGAAGGATTAGACGAAGAGACTGGAGAAG